>NW_020837950.1:5795980-5992211 GCF_003676395.1 Aethalodelphis obliquidens | reverse complement strand
TATTCTAGAGAAGGCAAACCTCCAAATATTGGAGGTATTTTGCTACCTTTTAAATTCTTTTTGAATCAAATTAGCATTTGTAAGTTTACAGTTAAACGTGTTTATCTTTCTGAGATTTCTCTTCACTTGAGCTTTATGATTTCTTTCTAAATATCTTATTGAGTAAGTCCTGTATAGTTTTGGATGGGAACTAGTAACTATTGCAATAGTAACAACTACTATTTATCAAGTGATATTAATTTCAAAGCACAATTATGATTTCATTAAGACTTGCAACAGTTCCAGGAGGCGATATACTTCCTCTTACAACAAATGAGGAAACTAGAGTGCAAAGAGGTTAGATAACTTATCCAAGGACACTTTTCTACAATGCCTGTGAACTTTACCAGAACAGTACCTGGCATTGTATTGGAGGTTCATCCCATTGTCTGTGGAAGTATCATTACCTGGCTATGAGCTAGTATCTGTCTGAAAGACTATAGACAAATTATTTATTGTGTCCGTATCATCTGCTCTCTTTCTAGTTTAATTATTAAACTATTGACTAGTATTTTCATCAGGGGTTGTTGAGACCTTGCGCATTATTTATTAATCTGAGCAATGTTCATTTCATTGAAGGACATTAGCCAGCTTGTAGAATTTGTCTGTGATCAATCACTCCAAATGATTCTAGTCATATATTTGTGTGGTGCTGTTTCTTCAGCTTATTCCTTTAGTTCCTAATCCTGAATTAAATCATCTAAAACTAAGTATGGAGTGTTCAAAAAAGGCAGCATATGCTGTGTGTCAAGCTCTCAATACTCTGGCAATCCAAAGTTTTTTTGATTTTAGGAAACCTTATGGAAATAGCAGAGTTTTCTAATGTTCGTTTTGTAAATATCTGTGAATGAGATACTGGCATGGCAACTGCCCTGATCTAGGACCATACATATTTTTGTTATCTTTGGACTCTAATTTGTATATAAACCTTGGATAAAAATAGACATGATTTTTTCACTTTTAAACTTGTGACATCTCAATCCAAGACCCCCAAATAATCTCCTAGAATTAAATGAAATTCATTTATTTGATCATCTGATCCAGAATGACTTGTCAACAATGTTCATAATACAGGTTTCCTGTGTGCTTAGAATCTCTTCTCTTCCAATCTCAGCAGTAATGGGGACAATGGAAAACAAAACTTACAAAAAGTAAATCACCCAACCAAATGAAACAGTCAAAATCCAATCAAATAATTAAAGGAAATATTTAACTTTTCCTAGGTGTAGGATATTTCTAAGTCAATAAATGATAGATATTTCCTAGATATCTAATGGTCAAAGCATAATTATAAATCATCTACTGAGTTAATTTATTGATATAGTCTCTAACCCAGGATTTGGGTTTTTTTTTTTTCAAAGTTATAATTTTATTAGCCAGAACAAGAATCTGGCCATGTCAGGGTAAAGTGATAATGAATGCCTCTAAATTTTATATAGACTATATATGAGATGCTAAGTTTGGCCTAGTTTCAGACCTAATAACTAATCACTGGTGTGTTATTTTATTTTTGTTATTGTTTTGCTTTTGCTTTTTTTAATCTTACGAGGAATTTTTAAAGATTAAGAGAAATGATATCCTTTTAGATGGACGTACACACACATTTATATTTTTTAATTATAC
This sequence comes from Aethalodelphis obliquidens, assembly GCF_003676395.1. Taxonomy (NCBI): domain Eukaryota; kingdom Metazoa; phylum Chordata; class Mammalia; order Artiodactyla; family Delphinidae; genus Aethalodelphis; species Aethalodelphis obliquidens. The sequence continues at coordinate 5,990,549 of NW_020837950.1, read as the reverse complement.
AAATGATGCTTGAACACCATATTTAAATTTATCCTTTTCTAGAAAAGTTGAAAATTAATCTCCATCTCTGGTCCTTTCACAAATATGACAAGTTCCTCTGCTTTAACTGTCCTCTGTATTTTTCCCAATATTTACTGTCAGGAATTTTGTTTACAGCTTATTTTTGAGCACATAAACTTATTATTACTGTGGTATTTTAAGAATCAATACTCGCTGGTATTTACCAACAGGTGTTGCTAATTTTTGTTGTTCACACTTGCTTCTTTCAACCCCCAACTTACTTTTCATTTTACTTTCCTTCTTGCTGGAATATAAGCAGCAAGAGTCTGGTTTATACATCAGAAAATGTCTTCATTTCATCTGGGTTCTTGAATTAGATTTTGAGTGTAAAATTCTACTTTTAAAGATATTTTTACTTGGAACTTTGGAAGTTCATTTTCACTGTCTTCTGAATTGTATTACTACTAATTAAAAAAAAAGAAAAACTCATTCTTTCTATTATGCTTTAGGATTTTCTCTCTGTCATCAATTCTACACTTGCTTTGACTATAATGTGCCTTGGTGTGAGGGTTTTTAGTGGTTATTTTTTTTCTTTTTAAGCATATTCAGCATTCTAAGATATTTTATTCAAGTTGAAGACTCATATTTTATTAATTCTAGTAAGGTTTCAGTTATCATATCTCAAAATATTAGTTTACCACCACTCTCCTTATTCTCTCCTTCTATAGCTCTTATCAGGCTTATGATGGCGCTTCTGGATCTATTCTGTTTATGTTTCTCTTAATATTTTTATTCTTTCTATACTTTTATTTTTTATACTGAATTCTGGGGCATTTCCTCAACTTAATTTTTCAGTTCGACAATTCAGACCTCAGTTGTGTTCAGTGCTCCATTTGGCTCATTATTTGGAACTTTTATTTCAAAAACCATATTTTTAATGTCCATGTTTTCTAATTATTCTTTTCTATAACAACCTAAATAACTTTTATTATTTTATTTGTTCTCTTACTCTTTTATCTATTTAGGATAATAATATATGTAATAATATGTATACTAATTGTATGTAAACTGAAAGCCTTTCAGATTGCAATAGAACACAGTGGCTAAAATATGAATACTGGACATGGATGCTGACTTCTAATTCTGGTTCCATAGATTAGAACTTTTCCCCTCTTGAGTAGTTACTTAATATCTCTGTCTTTCAGTTTCCTCACCCATAAGAAAATGAAAGTAATAGTAATAGTATCTATCTCATAAGGTTGTTAGGACAATAATGAGATATATATATATATAGAGAGAGAGATAGATATACACACTAATTATGCTTGTACATAACTAGTGCTCATAACTAGCTGCTATTGTTGTCATTATGGTTATGGTTACTGTATCCTCAAGTGTAAGCTATTTATACTATTTACTCATAGTATTTATTATCTCAGTGTTTTTGGTAAATTTTGCTTATTAGTTCATCTTCCATGAGAGAGTGCTACGGCAAGCATCCTGGGTTTTAATGACCTCACAGAAGGGGACTCATGTGGAAGCTTCAGCCCCAAACTTATACAGGAGAGTGACTATAACCATATCTTGCTTACAGCTACTTAGTCAGGGCTCTGAGCCTGATAGGATGGCCAGGGTTCCAGCCCTTCCCTTGTCTCTACAGTAAAATGTGGTCTAGGATGGTGGCCCCAACCAGAACAAACACTCAACCCAGACATAATTCTTGGTATCACTGAAGGCATAGTTTGATCCCCCATAGTTTCTTAGATCCTACGGTTAAGGGCACTGATAATTTTCCACCCACAAGTGAGTGACCTTGTGTTGGAGGCTAAAAGAACTTGTCAGTGGGAACATTGGAGACATTTCCTGGAATATCCCAGAAAATTGTGAGAATTTCTGGGGCAATTTTTTTTTGGGGGGGTGATAATCAGGTATGCTACTGAATGCTATTAATGCAATGCCATTTAAACTTCAGGATGGTATGTTACAGAAAAGCATGAGAAGCAGAGAGTCATGGATTCACACTACAGAAAATAAATCATGGCATTCAGATTTTCAAATAAAGAATCAGAAATATTTTCTAATGATATTAATTGACGAGCAAATGATGCCATAGAATCTCATGTTTACCAAATGGTAACAACCATGTTATAGACTTCTGTTGATATTTAAAAAGAAAGAAATTTTACTTCTTTTGTGCACAGGGAACATTATTTGACACAGCAAGTAATCACCTTTCCTTCTCTCTTCTGGACCCATGATCTGCTACTCCTCTAAAAGCATGACGTATCCATTCATTTCTTCCATGGAACCCCAACCTTTCCTCATTCTACTAAACTTTGGAAGTGGAGGGCCATGTAGATATTTTCCTTTTTCCCAGTTGCTGCTTCTAAACAATTAAATGGCTCCTCTCTTTCTGGATCTGTCTACTCCACCTTTTTTCAACCCTTACTAGTGTTGCCCTATATCCCCATGAAGATATAGATACCTTCCAAAACAACTCACATAACTCACAGTTATGATTTTTCATTCTATTCTGCCTTCAATCCAATGGATTCTACATCCAAAAAGATAATACTGTGGACCACTTAACTTTTCAGTTCATTGACCTCCACCTCAATCCATATCAAAAACATTCCAGAAAGTCTACGATTGGACTACATGCTTTGTAACTTTAGCCTCTTCACTCAGTTTTTCACAAGCCCTCAACTGGAAGTTCTGCCTTAATAGTTACTCCAGTTCTTGGCCCCTTCCCAATTTGCCTACATTACACTCATATTCAGTCAGGATGCCATAATTCTCCACTACATTTAAAAATTTTCCACCCTCTCCAGAAAGCTAGTGGCCACCCTTGGTTATTCTATAATTTACTCTTTTGTTTCCATTCCTAGACACCAGAACAGCATTGGAGGAAGCCACTCTTTATCGTCCACTTTTTTCTATAACTCCACCACTCTACCAAAACAGCAATTCTTTTAGTCATTAGTTATCTCATAACTAACACAATCAATGACTTTTCTTTCATCAGTCTTGTGAGTATGTGTTACATTTCCAACTGTATTATCCGGGTTATTGAGAGCAAAGACTCTATACATTTCTCTATCTCCTTAAGAATTGGTATATTTAAATATGTAATCTTGTTTTTAATCAATAAATGAATGAATGAATGGCTACATGAATGAATGAATGGTTGGATGGAGAGAGGAAAAATTGGATTTTCCCCCAAAACAATAAGAACTTTGGTATTCCACCTAACCTTACTTCCACCTCACTGTGAGTCACGCACAGTAGTGGTAGAACAGCTTTTAGCACTGCATGGAAGCGATGTCAAGCTGTGCTCAGCTTAGTCTTTTCCCCAGTTTAATTGACATACTTTTAACAACTTTGGTTGTACTCCCGTGAACTAGATCAGACAAAAGAAGCCAATCCAAGTTCAAGTGTCAGAATGATAAACTATACTCAGCTGAGGTTACTTTGACCTGGTTTTGCTCCTCGATCAGCTAACCTTAAGGATACAGGATGGCATGAGTGACCATGGCTCCCAGGTGCCTCCCTCAGCCTTTATGATGATATACCTAAAGTTGGGTGGCCTCGGTAGTCCTTCATATAGGAGGGAATCATGAGACCAGAGAATCCCAGACATGCAGGGTTTTTTAATATTACATGTCTTAGGCAGCGTAGTTGGAGAGCAGGTTAGGACTTGGAGATCCATCTTGTTACTACAAAATGTTTACTTTGCTGTACTGTGATTACGTGTTTCACTTTTTGTTTCTTCCTGAGCCATGGCTTGGGTTACAAGGCATCAGGCCTAACATACCTGCTTTTATTCCTCTAAAATAGGCATTAGATTTATTTTTACTTTGGCTTGTTTACATGGTGTCTAAAAGAATGTTCTGCTCATGTTCAAAATTTTCTTTTGCCAACGAGTCATTTTCCTTTTTTTTTTTTTTTTTTTGCGGTACGCAGGCCTGTCACTGTTGTGGCCTCTCCCGTTGCGGAGCACAGGCTCCGGACGCGCAGGCTCAGCGGCCATGGCTCACGGGCCCAGCCGCTCCGCGGTATGCGGGATCTTCCCGGACCGGGGCAGGAACCCGTGTCCCCTGAATCGGCAGGCGGACTCTCAACCACTGCGCCACCAGGGAAGCCCAAGGAGTCATTTTCTTAATGCTCATCTCTGTGCTTTTATAATAATGACCAGTCCGTAGAACATAAAAGTTAACAAAATCCTTCCATTTTTCCACTGGGCACACTTCCTCACAAGATTATTCACAGGAGGTAAGATCACTGCAGAGCTCCTCCAGTTCTTGCAAGAAAAAGGTGACCTTCCTTCTCTTAATCTGTTCCTTCCTAAATAGTGTCCTAGAAGAAACTAAGACTACTGCTTCTTAGAAAATGTTTGTACCACCATTCCACCATGGAGTAAAAGGTCACAGCTTATGTGAAATCAGCCATATAAAAGAATGAAATAAATTTCAGCCTCAAATCTAAAGGTCAACATTAAAACTTCCTGATAATATGTGGATATATAAATGGAATCATTCACTGCTCACTCTCCTTGGTGTAAAAATGGTGTGTTGTATTATTAAACACTGTGATAGAATCACACAAAACTGTGTTCAAGTTCTAATTCTTCTTATTACCTGCAAAACTTCAAAGTACAGGTTTCCCTGCTCTCTGAAAGTAGAGTGTTCCTGTGAAATCTCTCGTAAGCTAGGAAGCAATTACCTTAGGACACATCTTGCTAACAGATGCACAAAATCACTCGAGATAAAGCGCAGATGCTCACAGACACAGTTCAAAGCGATGGTGGCCTGATGCTGAGATGCTGAGTGTAGTTCCCAGGCCAGGGGCTTGATGGTACCTCTGTCTCTACTCAGATGTGGCTGGCTTTATAGGCTGCTGCAGAACCTTCGCTGAATGCTATTTTTGTTTCTTCGCCTTTTTTTTTGTAAAAGCGAAAATCCTCTTCAGATTTCTTTCAGTTAGCAAAAATGGGAACTGAGATAGGTCTTTCATAAAAGTGAAGTGGCATAAAATGAACTTTGGAAAAGCAGGGGAGACCTGTATTCATTCTCCCAGCATTTCAGTTTCCTCATCTGAGGATGCTAATAACACCAACTCACAAGATTTTATATTATGTATCATTGTATGTAAAGCATCTGGCAGCTAGTAAGAGTTCAATACATGGTAGTTTTCAAGCCCCTTTTAAAAAAATTCAAGGGATGAAAACAGTGATCAAAAATAGGCCTCCAAATCCCAGCTCTTCAGCGCTGGGGCAGAATCCCTGAGAGCTGACAGCAGTAGCTTGCTGATCTCTTTGAAACGTGGTCCTTCTGCTCAGATGTCCCAGGGAAGAGCACCATGTGTGGCTATGCTATACTTAACCAAGGGAAAGCGTCAACTGGTCATCACTGGCTTATATATAACTTTTTCTAGAAGGTCCCCAAAGTGCTTAATTGAATGTCTTCTCAAATACCTCATGAATCCGTAATATTGCACCAACACTGAGCACATCTCTCAAAATGTCAAAACGGCGTTAAATTCTATTCCAACAATAGAATTTTTGACCAAGATTTCCTGACTGTGCCTTCAATTTTACAAAGTCAAGGAAATAATTGGTGGGTAGAGTGTTTCAAAACATACATCACTCAAGTAAACCTGGGGAGTAAGCCCTGAGTTCTCCCTTGTAATCACTGTGCCTAAATGACGGTTCAATGGTCTGTCAGAAAGTCAGTAAGTGTATCCTGAGCACACCAGCAGAACATGGACCCCAAATCACAGAAAGGTCCATCTTTGTAATTTTTAATTTGGCTAAAATTAAAAAGGTTATTTTATGGAGGAAATTTGTCTGAAAACTTTTGGGTGGTCTCAAATGTAGTTGAAAAGCATTCCTAACAATTCAGGGGGTCTCGTGTCTAGTAACAAAAAGCATCAATGGAAGTGGTCTGGGCATTTTGGAGGTCTCTTGAAATTATGCATGTTTCTAACCAAGTTACTCTTCTGAATATTTAAGAGACCCCACCTATCCCAAAGTGACAGTTGTGCACAGACAATAACCATGGAGCTCAGAAATTATCTATCATGGAAAAATAATTTAAATGTAACATCCTACTAAGCAATAACATCTTCAAATAAATAAGACAATATTAATTCCATTATATTACTTATAGCAAGTCCCCTTATTAGAGAGACACTTTTAGCATTGTTGTTGATTAGCTCTTAGAGATGCTTTATCCAAACTATGAAACCATAGTAGCTAACAATTGAATAAAATACTAGACTTTATTGGGCTTCCCTGGTGGCGCAGTGGTTGGGGGTTCTCCTGCCAATGCAGGGGGCACGGGTTCGTGCCCCGGTCCGGGAGGATCCCACGTGCCGCGGAGCAGCTGGGCCCATGAACCGTGGCCGCTGGGCCTGCGTGTCCGGAGCCTGTGCTCCACGACGGGAGAGGCGACGGTGGTGGGGGGCCCGCGTACCGCAAAAAAAACAAAACAAAACAAAAAACTAGACTTTATTGAATGCTTGCTATATGCCAGGCACTATTAAAAAACAGGATTATCTTATTGCATTCTCACAGAATCCCTCTGAGGTAAATTAATATCCTTATTTTAAATGAAGAAATAGAACCTATCTATGAAACAGAAACAGACTTTCGGGCATAGAGAGCAGATTTGTGGTTGCCAAGGGGGAGGGGGTTAGGGGAAGGATGGAATGGGAAGTTGGGGTTAGCTTCATGTAAGCTATGATATCATGTAAGCTATGATATATAGAATGGATAAACAACACGGCCCTACTGTATAGCACAGAGAACTATATTCAGTATCCTATGATAAACCATAATGGAAAAGGGTATTAAAATAAGAATGTATTTATGTGTATAACGGAATCACTTTGCTGTATAGCAGAAATTAACACAACTTTTAAGTCAACTATACTTTAATTTAAAAAAATGAGGAAATAAAGCCCAGAGGGTTGTTAAACAACTTTCAAAAGGTTGCACACATAGTAAATATTGGAGGCATTACTACAAAGAAGGAAGAACTGTGTGATTCCAGTGCTTTCAGCAGTGCATTCAGCCTCTGTACTAAACAACATCTGTAACCTACAAAGCACACTTACCCACAAGTTACATATGTTCCTCATAGCAATCTAGTTTATAGATAAGCAAGTTTATGTCGATAGATGTTAAGGTCACGCAGGTTGCCAGTGGCAAAGGTGGACCCAAGTCCAACTTTCACTTCAAGTCACTCCAAATTATTAAGAAATTAAACTAACTAAATCCAACTGGGAAATAAATGCTTCTTTTAGTGGCACCCATTGCCTATACACATTAAGGATGACTATAAATTAAGTATATCCTGAATAAATCCAACTACATGTTGTCACCTACATTGTTGCTCCCTCTCTAGTTGGAACCACCATCATTTCTCAACTGAATGTGGCTGCCACCGTTCCTTTACAGCCGCAGTGCTTTAGGGCCACAGATACTTCTGAGAAGCTGGCATTACAAATAACCTTTGCCCTCCATGAAAATAAAGATCCATGCGTTTTCACACATACAGGTGTGTGCACAGTTTAGCATGGCATTTCGTGGACCCTCCCTAGTGGGGACTCCTCCTGGACATTTTTAGCCCCTCCTCCACCATCTATTAGGCACACAGCAGCCATGGTGATGCTTGGAACAGAAGTCAGGTCATGTCAATTCTCTACTAAAAACCCTCCAATGACTTCCCCCTTCACTCAGAAAAGAATCCAAAATGAGACACCGCATAATCAGACCCCCGCGGTTCCTCATTTCCTACTCCTTCCCTTCAAACACTTTACTCTAGTCACAAAGGCCTTCTTGCTCCTATACCCCAAGCTGACTCCTGACTAGCTCCCTGGTTCTTAATATTCCTTCTGCCTAGAAGACTCTTCCTCTGGAAGTCCACAGAGCTGGCTCCTTCACCCAGACCCCCTAGTGCCATCTGATCACAGAGGTCCTCTAATCACTCTCTTTCCCCTTGCCTTGATTTGCAATTACAACCGTTTTTCAAATCACATCCTTGTTTTGTACTCCGATCCCTGTCTCCATACACCAGATGATCAGTTCCCTGAGTACACCAACTTTGTTTACTGTTGTAGTCCCAGTGACTAGATCATGGTTGGTACACGGTGTGCACTTGTGTAGCATTTGTTGGATGAAATATGAGCTAGATAAACAAACTGAATAAATAACTGACACAAAGTATAAATCTAAATGAGCATCTTCCCAGCCAAGTTAACCACATTTTTAAAAAAGACACTGACATGTGCTTGTCTTCAAACCTAGTTTAGAGCTAGTTCACAAACCACTTGATGAGGCTGATTTCATTACTTTTTAGTCATGTTAGAGGTTTTTAAAAACGCAAGATGGTATTTTTTTTTTAGATTGATAACCCATTTTGTTCACCAGGTGTGTTTCTGGTTGATTTTTCACCTGAAATCTAATTGACCTTCAAAAGGGAAAATTATATTTTGGGTGCCAAGTTAAATGACGCTGTGCTTTTTGGACTGTGATCAATAGTTCCCTCTGAAAATTCTTATATATCAAAAAATATTGCTACTCTTTGAGTTCACTGTTTGTCAGAAATTCAATATACTTTAGAAGAAAAATCAGGAAACCATTCCCTCTGTTTCCCCTGCTATGATGTGTGACATTGAAGACTGGTCCAAAAGAGTCTTTGAAAGGTATAAAAGTATTATTTTATTGAGCCAAGGTAGACTTTATCAAATAATAACATTTCATCAGTTAACATGTTTAACAATCACTGATCATACCCAAATAAAATATTCAGACTTCTTTTGTGCTGAGGTCAGTAACTTCCTCACTTATATAAATTCAACCTGCTTTGTGTTTGGGGGTTACAATAAGTGTCGAACTATATCAAGCAAATACCCTATGTAGTTAATCTCTGGTTATCCATTTAACAAACTTTTATGGAGCACCAACTCTGTGCCAGCAACATTACCAGTTGCTAGACATACAAAATTGAGTGATACCTATATTTTAGATGGAGAGAAAACCTGGGAAAGAGATAATTGCAGAACATTGTACAAAGTATCCTGGGAATGGAAATATACAAAATGGAATAGGACCACAAATAAACAGGAGCCTAAGTCTTCCAAGGAAAATGAAGAAGAGCAAAGAGAGTTTTTTTTTTTTTTTTCCAGCTGTGTTGGGTCTTTGTTGCTGCACCCGGGCTTTCTCTAGTTGGGGCAAGAGGGGGCTACTCTTCGTTTCGGTGCACGGGCTTCTTATTGCGGTGGCTTCTCTTGTTGCGGAGTACAGGCTCTGGGTGCACAGGCTTCAGTAGTTGTGGCATAAGGGCTCAGTAGTTGTGGCTTGCAGGCTCTAGAGCACAGGCTCAGTAGTTGTGGAGCATGGACTTAGTTGCTCTGCAGCATGTGGGATCTTCCCGGACCAGGGCTCGAACCCGTGTCCCCTGCATTGGCAGGCAGATGCTTAACCACTGCACCACCAGGGAAGCCCTAAGAGACTTTTTAAGAAAGTGATATTTGAGCTCAATTTTGAAGGATGCTGAAAAGCTTACCAAAAATAGAAGAGGTCAGGGGCAGGAAACAGCTCTCAGGGCAGTGGAAGTACTTGGAAAGTCTTGGAGTGGATGGAGAATACATTGAGTGGGTTAAGTGCAGGAATCAAGCCTGTGAGGAGAAGTGGGGTCTTCATACATAGTGTTATGGTAGTGATGAGCAATCCAAGTTGAGGAAATAGTCTGACTGTTTCAGAATTGTTTTTGAACAAGGCCCTTTCTGGGAGCAACATGGAGGATGCAGTATAAGAAGGGTGAGGCTGTATTGTAGTTTTAGTAGCCAATTTGCATTTTGAAACAGGAGTTTTGTTAGAAGCTAGACTTTTTTATCCACAGACTCAAAAGGTCTGTCTCATGTAACACACTAGATTATGAGTTCCTAATGGTAGAGTACCTGGTCTTATTCATCTTTCTTTCCCCAGAACCTGGCAGACAGGAACTATAAGTGCTCAATAAATAATTTTTAGTTGAATCAGTTTAGTTGTTTTTTGTAATGCAGCGAGCTTTCAGGCTCTATTGTACAATACATTCTAATGGAAAGAGGGAGACACCCATAAGCCTTTCACGGGTGTCAAATGGCCCATCTTAGGTAAGAAGGGGCTGTGCTGGCACTCATGACCCAGGACAACTGCATTGGAAAATGCAAAAAAGCACTCCAGGCCACCTGAGTCTGCTCTCGCTCCAACATAGGATAAAGCCAGAACAAATGGTTCAACTAGAAGCAACTTTGATTTCCTATTTCATCTAATTCCCTTAGTCTTCTACCTTTACTAGGTTCAAGGAATAGAATAGTGTGAAGATACCTGACAAAATTTCTCTAAAGAGGCAGCTGGCACCATCATTGGGAAAATTTAGTTAAGAAAATAATTGTATGTGTTGTGTGGTACATCTTCCAGCAGCTTACTCAACAGCTGAGGTAATAAGTACTACCCATCCATTCTCTGCTAACCCTATTCAACTCTATCTAAATTAGTTAAATTGATAGTTAATTTTAATTTATTTAGCAAAGAAGATAAGTTTAACTATTGTGTATTGCGCACATACTGTAAACCAACGTACAGCATGTGTTAATAGATTTATACATGTTATCTTTTTTAACCTTTCCAACAGACTTGATCATTGTCAACACCTGCACATATTCCCCTGTATGTGCTTTTGAAAGCCATCACAACCATTTTCAAAGGCTTTAAAATCCCCAACTTTAAAACAAAAGAGAAAATTTAGAAAGGTTAAGGTGGACAAGGCCACCTAGGTAATAAGAAGTGGAACTAGGGGCTTCCCTGGTGGCACAGTGGTTGAGAGTCTGCCTGCCGATGCAGGGGACGTGGGTTCGTGCCCCAGTCCGGGAGGATCCCACATGCCGCGGAGCGGCTGGGCCCGTGAGCCATGGCCGCTGAGCCTGAGCGTCCGGAGCCTGTGCTCCGTAACGGGAGAGGCCACAACAGTGAGAGGCCCGCGTACCGCACAAAAAAAAAAAAAAGAAGTGGAACTAGCATTTAAACCCCAGCCAGCCTGACTCCCGGTCTCCCTGGTTCTCAAACTTTCCTTTTTTCTCAGTTTTATTGAGACATAATTGACGTAAAACATTGTATTAGTTTAAGGTATACCTAATGGTGTGATATTTGTATATATTGTAAAATGATTACTTGTTAACATCTACAATCTCACATTGTTGCAATTTGCTTTTTTTGTGATGAGAACTTTTTTTTTGACATATTTATTGGAGTATAATTGCTTTACAATGGTGCTGTATAACAAAGTGAATCAGCTATACGTATACATACATCCCCATATCCCCTCCCTCTTGCGTCTCCCTCCTACACTCCCTATCCCACCCCTCTAGGTGGTCACAAAGCACTGAGCTGATCTCCCTGTGCTATGTGGCTGCTTCCCACTAGCTATCTATTCTACATTTGGTAGTGTATATATGTCAGTGCCACTCTCTCACTTCATCCCAGCTTACCCTTCCCCCTCCCCTTGTCCTCAAGTCCATTCTCTATGTTTGCATCTTTATTCCTGTCCTGCCCCTAGGTTCTTCAGAACAGTTTTTTTTTTCTTTTTAGATTCCATGTATATGTGTTAGCATACGGTATTAGTTTTTCTCTTTCTGACTTCCTTCACTCTGTATGACAGTCTCTAGGTCCATCAAGTATACAATATAGTATCATTAACTATAGTAACAATGCCATACATAATATCCTTGGGACTTATTTATTTTATAACTGGAAGTTTGTCCCTTTTGACCACTCTCCGCCCCACCCTGCAACCCTTGCCACTGGCAGCCACCAATCTGTTCTGTTTCTATGAGTTTGGTTTTTGTGCATTTGAATCACCTCAGGATCTTGTGAAAATACATATTTTGACTCAGTAGTGCTATGTGTCAAAGGTGAGGCCTGAGATTCCAGGGACCGTATCTTGAGTATAGATACTAAACCACTATGGTTCTAAACCACTACATGGGACTTAAGAATAGAAAATTGAATCTGTGCCAATGACTGTAACAGATGTTTGTTAGCTCTGAAGGTTCTGGACCCAGGTCTAGTTTATACATGAAATTTTCCCTTGGCTTGACATTATACATTTTATTCCCTGAATTTTCAGATTTTTAAACAAAATTTAGGTCTTTTTTAAGCATTAAACTCTCAGCAAAATATGATCCACATCATATTCTTTCCCTTTCCTGGAAAATAGTGTCCACATACAAGACAAGTTGAAGAATTAAAAAAAAGGTGATAAGACAAGCAATTCCATGGCTAGTTATATAGCCAAAGAAGATGAAAACATGAATTCCAAAAGATACATGCATGCCAGTGTTCATAGAAGTATTATTTACAATAGAAAAGAGATGGAGGCAATCTAAGTGTCCATCAACAGATGAATGGATAAAGATTTTATATATATATATATATACACATACACATATATATGTGTGTATATATGTTTATACATATACATATATAAATATATATATAATGGAATATTACTCAGCCATAAAAAGGATGAAATTCTGGAAATTCTGCCATTTGCAACAATGTGGATGGACCTAGAGAGCACTATTTTTAGTGAAATAAGTCAAACAGAGAAAAACAAATACTCTGTAGTCACTTATATGTAGAATCTAAAAAATAAAACAGTGACATGTATATAAAAAAACAGAAACAGACTCACAGATATAGAAAACAAACTAGTGGAGAATAGCTGGACCAGCCGGGGCCCTGCAGGAACCGAATTGGCAGCCGGCGGTGGACCCTCTCTAGAACCAAGTCTATCGAGAGATTATCCATTCTGTCCAGTCAATGCCATGGATAAGCATCCCCATGGTCTCAGTGTTCCCGCTAGAGTATTGCTGAGGGAATGAGAATCTTATCGATCTTCTTTAAAAAAACCAACTTCAGCAGAGGGCAGACAGCGGTAACAAGAAATACAATCCTTCAGCATGTGGAACAAAAACCACATTCACAGAAACATAGACAAGATGAAAAGGCAGAGGGCTATGTACCAGATGAAGGAACAAGATAAAACCCCAGAAAAATAACTAAATGAAGTGGAGATAGGCAACCTTCCAGAAAAAGAATTCAGAATAATTATAGTGAAGATGATCCAGGACCTTGGAAAAAGACTGGAAGCAAAGATCGAGAAGATGCAAGAAATGTTTAACAAAGACCTAGAAGAATTAAAGAACAAACAAACAGATGAACAATACAATAACTGAAATGAAAAATACACTAGAAGGAATCAATAGCAGAATAACTGAGGCAGAAGAACGGATAAGTGACTGGAAGACAGAATGGTGGAATTCACTGCTGCGGAACAGAATAAAGAAAAAAGAATAAAAAGAAATGAAGACAGCCTAAGAGACCTCTGGGACAACATTAAATGCAGCAACATTCGCATTATAGGGGTCCCAGAAGGAGAAGAGAGAGTGAAAGGACCAGAGAAAATATTTGAAGAGATCATAGTCGAAAACATCCCTAACATGGGAAAGGAAATAGCCACCCAAGTCCAGGAAACGCAGAGAATCCCATACAGAATAAACCCAAGGAGAAACACACCAAGACACATAGTCATCAAATTGGCAAAAATTAAGGACAAAGAAAAAGTATTGAAAGCAGCAAAGGAAAAACGACCAATAACATACAAGGGAACTCCCATAAGGTTAACAGCTGATTTCTCAGTAGAAACTCTAAAAGCCAGAAGGGAGTGGCATGATATACTTAAAGTGATGAAAGGGGGGCTTTCCTGGCAGTGGTTGAGAGTCTGCCTGCCGATGCAGGGGACACGGGTTTGTGCCCCAGTCCAGGAAGATGCCGTGGAGCGGCTGGGCCCATGAGCCATGGCCGCTGAGCCTGCACGTCCGGAGCCTGTGCTCCGCAACGGGAGAGGCCACAACAGTGAGAGGCCCGCGTACCACAAAAAAAAAAAAGTGATGAAAGGGAAGAATCTACAACCAAGATTACTCTACCCGGCAAGGGTCTTATTCAGATTCGATGGAGAAATCAAAAGCTTTACAGACAAACAAAAGCTAAGAGAATTCGGCACCACCAAACCAGCTCTACAACAAATGCTAAAGGAACTTCTCCAAGTGGGAAACACAAGAGAAGAAAAGGACCTACAAAAACAAACCCAAAACAATTAAGAAAATGGTCATAGGAACATACATATCGTTAATTACTTTAAATGTGAATGGATTAAATGCTCCAACCAAAAGACACAGGCTTGCTGAATGGATACAAAAACAAGACCCATATATATGCTGTCTACAAGAGACCCACTTCAGACCTAGGGACACATTCAGACTGAAAGTGAAGGGATGGAAAAAGATATTCCACGCAAGTGGAAATCAAAACAGAGCTGGAGTAGCAATACTCATATCAGATAAAATAGACCTTAAAATAAATAATGTTACCAGAGACAAGGAAGGCTACTACATAATGATCAGGGGATCAATCCAAGATGATATAACAATTATAAATAAATATGCACCCAACATAGGAGCACCACAATACATAAGGCAACTGCTAACAGCTATAAAAGAGGAAATCGACAGTAACACAATAATAGTGGGGGACTTTAACACCTCACTTGCACCAATGGACAGATCATCCAAAATGAAAATAAATAAGGAAACAGAGCCTTAAATGACACAATAGACCAAAAAATTTAATTGATATTTATAGGACATTCCATCCGAAAACAGCAGATTACACTTTCTTCTCAAGTGCTCACGGAACATTCTCCAGGATAGATCACATCGTGGGTCACAAATCAAGCCTCAGTAAATTTAAGAAAATTGAAATCATATCAAGCATCTTTTCTGACCACAATGCTATGGGATTAGAAATGAATTACAGGGAAAAAAATGTAAGAAACACAAACACATGGAGGCTAAATAATACATTACTAAATAACCAAGAAATCACTGAAGAAATCAAACAGGAAATCAAAAAATACCTAGAGACAAATGACAATGAAAACACGACGATCCAAAACTTATGGGATGCAGCAAAAGCAGTTCTAAGAGGAAGTTTATAGCTATACAAGCCTACCTCAAGAAACAAGAGAAATCTCAAATAAACAATCTAATTTTACATCTAAACAAACTAGAGAAAGCAGAACAAACAAAACCCAAAGTTAGCAGAAGGAAAGAAATCATAAAGATCAGAGCAGAAATAGATGAAATAGAAACAAAGGAAACAATAGCAAAGATCAATAAAACTAAAAGCTGGTTCTTTGAGAAGATAAACAAAATTGATAAACCATTAGCCAGACTCATCAAGAAAAAGAGGGAGAGGACTCAAATCAATAAAATTAGAAATGAAAAAGGAGAAGTTACAACAGACACCGCAGAAATACAAAGCATCCTATGAGACTACTACAAGCAACTGTATGCCAGTAAAATGGACAACCTGGAAGAAATGGACAAATTCTTAGAAAGGTACAACCTTCCAAGACTGAACCAGGAAGAAATAGAAAATATGAACAGACCAAGTAATGAAAAGACCAAGTAATGAAATTGAAACTATGATTAAAAATCTTCCAACAAATAAAAATCCAGGACCAGATGGCTTCACAGGCAAATTCTATCAAACATTTAGAGAAGAGCTAACACCCATCCTTCTCAAACTCTTCCACAAAATTGCAGAGGAAGGAACACTCCCAAACTCATTCTATGAGGCCACCATCACCCTGATACCAAAATCAGACAAAGATACTACAAAAAAAGAAAATTATAAACCAATATCACTGATGAATATAGATGCGAAAATCCTCAACAAAATGCTAGCAAACAGAATCCAACAACACATTAAAAGAATCATACACCATGATCAATGGGATTTATCCCAGGAATGCAAGGATTCTTCAATATACACAAATCAATCAATGTGATACACCATATTAACAAATTGAAGAATAAAAACCATATGATCATCTCAATAGATGCAGAAAAAGCTTTTGACAAAATTCAATACCCATTTATGATAAAATCTCTCCAGAAAGTGGGCAAAGAGGGAACCTACCTCAAGATAATAAAGGTCATATACAATAAACCCACAGCAAACATCATTTTCAGTGGTGAAAAACCGAAAGCATTTTCTCTAAGATCAGGAAAAAGACAGGATATCCATTCTTTCCACTATTATTCAACATAGTTTTGGAAGTCCTAGCCACAACAATCAGAGAAAAGAAAAGGAATACAAATTGGAAAAGAAGAAGTAGGGCTTTTCTGGTGGCGCAGTGACTGAGAGTCTGCCTGCTGATGCAGGGGATGCGGGTTCGTGCCCTGGTCTGGGAAGATCCCACATGCCGCGGAGCAGCAGGACCCATGAGCCATGGCCGCTGAGCCTGTGCGTCCGGAGCCTCTGCTCTGCAATGGGAGAGGCCACAACAGTGAGAGGCCCACGTACCGCAAAAAAAAAAAAAAAAAAAAAAGACGTAATACAGTCACTGTTTGCAGATGAATGATACTATCCATAGAGAATCCTAAAGATGCCACCAGAAAACTACTAGAGCTAATCAATGAATTTGGTAAAGTTGCAGGATACAAAATTAATGCACAGAAATCACTTGCATTTCTATACACTAATGATGAACAATCTGAAAGAGAAAGTAAGGAAACACTCCCATTTACCATTGCAACAAAAAGGATAAACCTGCCGAGGGAGACAAAAGACCTGTATGCAGAAAACGATAAGACACTGATGAAAGAAATTAAAGATGATACAGATGGAGAGATATACCATGTTCTTGGATTGGAAGAATCAATATTGTGAAAATGACTATACTACCCAAATAAATCTACAGATTCAATGCAATTCCTATCAAATTACCAATGGCATTTTTTTATGGAAGTAAAACAAAAAATCTTAAAATTTGTGTGGAGACACAAAAGACCCTGAATAGCCAAAGCAGTCTTGAGGGAAAAAAATGGAACTGGAGGAACCAGACTCCCTAACTTCAGACCATACTATAAACTTACTCCGGAAGCAGGAAGTAGGGCTTCCCTGGTGACGCAGTCGTTAACAATCCAACTGCCAATGCAGGGAACATGGGTTCAAGCCCTGGTCTGGGAGGATCCCACATGCCACGGAGCAACTAGGCCCCTGTGCCACACTACTGAGCCTGTGCTCTGGAACCCGTGAGCCACAACTGCTGAAACCTGCGGGCCTAGAGCCCGTGCTCTGCAACGAGAAGCCACCAGAATGAGAAGCCCGTGCACCGCAATGAAGAGTAGCCCCTGTTCGCCCCAACTAGAGAGAGCCCGTGTGCATCAGTGAAGACCCAATGCAGCCAAAAATAAACAAAAATAAATAAATTTATTAAAAAAAGAGAAAAAAACGCTACACTAATGAAGACAATATGGTACTGGCACAAAAACAGAAACATAGATCGATGGAACAAGATAGAAAGCCCAGAGATAAACCCACGCACCTATGGTCAACTAATCTATGAAAAAGAAGGCAAGGATATACAGTGGAGAAAAGACAGTCTCTTCAATAAGTGGGGCTGGGAAAACTGGACAGCTACATGTAAAATAATGAATTTAGAACACTCCCTAACACCATACACAAAATTAAACACAAAATGGATTAGAGACCTAAATGTAAGACCGGACACTATAAAACTCTTAGAGGAAAACATAGGAAGAACACTCTTTGACATAAATCACAGCAAGATCTTTTTTGATCCACCTCCTAGAGTAATGGAAATAAAAACAAAAATAAACAAATGGGACCTAATGAAACTTCAAAGCTATTGCATAGCAAAGGAAACCATAAACAAGACGAAAAGACAACCCTCAGAAGACCTAAATAGACATTTCTCCAAAGAAGACATACAGATGGCCAAGAAGCACATGAAAAGCTGCTCAACGTCACTAATTATTTGAGAAATGCAAATCAAAACTACAATGAGGTATCACCTGACACCAGTTACAATGGGCATCATCAGAAAATCTACAAACGACAAATGCTGGAGAGGGTGTGGAGAAAAGGAAACCTCTTGCACTGTTGGTGGGAATGTAAATTGATACAGCCACTATGGAGAACAGTATGGAGGTTCCTTTAAAAACTGAAAATAGAATTACCATATGACCCCTGAATCCCACTACTGGGCATATACCCAGAGAAAACCATAATTCAAAAAGACACATGCACCCCAATGTTCATTGCAGCACTATTTACAATAGTCAGGTCATGGAAGCAACCTACATGCCCATCGACAGACGAATGGATAAAGAAAATGTGGTATATATATGCAATGGAATATTACTCAGCCATAAAAAGGAACGAAATTGGGTCGTTTTTTTAGACGTGGATATATCTAGAGACTGTCATGCAGAGTGAAGTAAGTCAGAAAGAGAAAAACAAATATCGTATATTAACGCATATATGTGGAACCTAGAAAAATGGTACAGATGAACTGGTTTGCAGGGCAGAAATAGAGACACAGATGTAGAGAACAAACATATGGACACAAAGCGGGGAAAGCGGTGGGGTGGTGGTGGTGGTGGTGAGATGAATTGGGAGATTGGGATTGACCTGTATACACTGATGTGTATAAAATTGATGACTAAAAAGAACCTGCTGTATATATAAAAAAAAGAAAACAAACTAGTGGATACCAGTGTGGAGAAGGAAGAGGGGAAGGGTAAGATAGGGATATGGAATTAAGAGATACAAACTACTATGTTTAGAACAGATAAGCAACAAGGATATATTGCACAGCACAAGGGTTTATAGCCATTATTCTGTAATAACTTAAAAGGAATATAATCTATAAAAATACTGAATCACTATGCTGTATACCTGAAGCTCATGTAATGTTGTAAATCAACTATATTTCATTAAAAAACAAAACTCCAATTGAAAAGATGATCAGAGGGTCAGAGAACCAGCAGAGAGCTATTGTCACTAAACTGATGTTTACAAGATTTAACAAGGACAAGGAAGGCAAATGCACCCCCACCTCCAGTTTTCTTCTTGCAGTTACTCCAAAATGCCTGCCTCTTTTATACCTCAGTGCCCTTTTATCTGTTCCGTTTTTGGGGTATTTTTTCCTCACATCACACAGTGGGTTTCATCTTTCAGTTTTTGGCTCAAATGTCACCCCCTAAGAAATGATCATCTTACCTAAAATAGATCCTCCATTTTTATTTCACCCCTCAATTACCCCATAACCTCCATAAACGTAGGAGCTCACTTCTTCCTTATTCACCAGTACCAATAACTGTCGGTGATTAGTGAATGCATGCCTCGTAGTACAGGACCATACATCATAAATATTTGTTAAATGCATAAATTAAAGCTGAGCAGGTGGAGACTAAGAAAATGTCAATGATTTGGTAATTAGTAAATTATTAATGCCCTTAGATAAAGAATGTTTTAAGTCAGGTGGTAGAAGTTAAAGAATACTTTGAAGGAAATTAAGTCTACTCTTTGAAAACTGGCCATGACAGGAAAAAAACCTTATTAGGAAAGAGCCTGGAAGCAGGTGAGTTGGAGGCTTATTTTAGGATCTTATATATTTGAATGTTTCAGTGAAGAAAAGAGAAAGGGTCGCCTGCATGAGCTAAGTTAAAAATGCAACAGACAAGAGTTAAACCATCAAATTAATAGCGAAACTGAACTTCAGTAATTTAAATGAAAACCTAAACCCATAATGCAAGAAGACCACCAATCACATAGATAGAATGCTGATTCACAAACTGAAAAATCACAAATTTTGATACATAGTCATTTAAAGATCTTTAAGCATATAAGCTAGTCATTCAATGAACCTATACTATTACCAAGCTATAATTCACATTCTCTTTTCGTTGTTGTTGTTTTTGGATCTTTCTTTTAAGGCTCATGTATTACCACATCAGAATCAGAATAAGAGGTCATTGTATGTTTGAGAGGGGTTCTTAAAAGAGAGACACTGGATCTCTGTGTCTTTAATACCTACTTCACTGACAGCCTGATGGGAAATGGGGTGAAAACTGAAATCTGTCTGCACTAACTGATGAGTGTAGCATTTGTACTGATGATTATCCCTCTACATGAGCTTTTGAAAGCTACTGCAAGCATTTTTCAAGGGGAATCACCTGACCTCAAAGCACAGTGAATATATTTCTTTGTGAAAAAAAGGAAAAAGCAATTCAGTCCCAATCAAATTTGAACAGAGTAGAAAAAAATTAAAAGAATATTTCAAAGTGCATTCTACTCTGTAATTTAGTTACTAGACATTTTATATTTTTATTTATTATATATTAATTAAGATGTTCATACTACCTATTTCCAAAAATATTTGAAGTGCCTTCTGGATTAAAATAAGTTTGAACACTTACAAAATAAAGCAGAACAGATTCCATCTTAAGATAACATCATTTTAAAAAATACATAGCAGTTTTGAATATTACTCATTTATAATTAAATGTTATGTTTCTTCCTCCATATAAATGATAGACACCTTGAAATAAAAGATTAGACTCTCCAAGATTATATTCTATGCATGTAGTCCCCCAAACAAAGTAGATTCTGCAATGTATTTACATTATTGTAAAATTCATTAAAAATCAAAATTGAGAACTATAAAATTAGTAATGGATTCAAAAGACCATATCAATATTAACTATAGCTAAATTTTATGGGCTAAAGTTCTAAGGTACTCTTCTGAGTTACATGTATTGACTCATTTAATTTTTATAGCAATCATATGCTGTGAGTACTAATTTTATTCCCGTTTTACAGATAAGAAAAATGGGATTAAAAACAGTTAAATAACTTCTAGTTTACATGGCTAAGAAGTGAACAAGCTAGAAATTCAAAACAAGGTGCTCAGGCTTCAGAGCCCACATGACTGACTATGTATGGACGAAGTTTGCAATCCACATGGAGCCAGCATGGCATAAATAAACATGAGCTTTTTATTCTCCTCAAAGCTCTATGAGATATGTGATATTATCCCATCTTACAAATGAAGAAATTGGGACTTAGAGTCAAGTTCAATACAATCTATGAGCATTTGACAATCTCTCAAAGGCTCAATTTCCTCATTTGTAAAATGGGTTGATATCAAGTACCTCTTAGAGTTTGGAGGGAGAATTAAAAGAAAGCATATATGTAAAGAGTTTAGCAAGTAACAGATTCTGCATACGTGGCCTTTTATTGAAGGTGTTATCTAAATGTCTCCCCAGGAAGGTCTTTCTCAAGGACCTGAGAGACATCCCTTAGAAATGTAATCATCAAGAAAGACGAAGGCCCTATCTCCCAGTCTCTATGAGAGGGTAAGAGCATAACGTGCATAAGTGCCAATTAGGAAACACAGATGGCTAAAGAACATTGAACAACCTCCCCAAAAATTCCTCTAGTACTTTTCCACTAATTAACCTTAGGGCTTAAAAACTCTCCCACCTTTTCTTTCAATGAAGTTATGCTCAACCTCTTTCCTCTATGGCAAAAGTCTTGAATAAAATCTTCCTTGCCTGTTTAAAATCAATCAATCAAACGAAGTGTTTTCCACAATTAAATAATAGTCAACATTGAAAGCATTTAGTCTAAATCTACTTTATCAATATAATGATTATGTGCAAAGGGGATACTGCAGATAGATATATGTTTGTGTGTGTGTAGTGGATTTAAATTAAATTATTGCCCCATCCCACGATTCTTCATTGGAGAGTTGGGATTTTCATCCTTTAACAACAATAAGGAAAGATTATGCAAAATGTGATTGATATCTATGTGCCAGTTTTATGACCAAGAGAAGGTCAGCAGTTCCTTTTTGTCAGCTAAATTCCATGCAAAATGCATTATTGCAGACACAATATCCAAGAATGAGATACAACAGATGATTATTTTGAAAATGACAGCATCGACTTCTCTTTAAATTTTCACCAGTTTCATTAACTATAAGATGACCTGTGCCTTGAATCTGGCACTCTCATCTCAAGCTCATTAATATACTGCTTTTATTTCTTGTAAAATTCATGTCAAACTGATTAAACCAGGACATAAGACCAACAGTGCAGAATAGAATTGACGTCATTTTGTCAGATGGTCTCCTTGCCTGGAATGAGAAAACAGCCTGAGCCATGTATTCCAAATTTGGGATGTGTTTCGTTAGCCAGCCTAAGGACCACATAATAATATACGTATTCTGTTTAACAAGTTTACATTTTTCATTGGCTAAACTCTATTTAGAATAAGTAGTTGTTTCTGCCAGTCTTCTTGTTTCTCCTTTCCCATCTGCCATTTCTGTTATTAAAAATAAGTGAAACTAGATAAAGCTATCATTTGTGCTTACTGCAGCTCTTCTCCTCATTCTGGAAGTGCTGTGTTAAACTTCTAATTTTCCTTTGGCTTGCTTTATTTTAATAATACACTGAGAATTCTAAGTTCTTATGGCAAATACTATTTTTCCCATGATGAGTCATCAGGTGGGTGTTATTCAAACCAGCACATCAATGTACAAAAGTTACCAAATAGAAGTATGTTCTTAAACATTTAATAAGATTTTTTTTGAAGACCTGTTGAATGGGGGCCTTTCCAAGAGTCTCTGTAGGACTCAATAAATATACTCAAAGAGAGAATACATGGTGGAAGTGAGAACTTGACCTGTGATTCTTTAAGATGTGGTACACTTAGCATCTAAAGGATATAGAGATCTTTAAACAGCAACCACCACAGACTAAGAAGATGTGGCTTGAGACCAGGGCAGAGGCATAGCTAGGCTTTAGGAGCCCCAAAGTTGTACAATTTTATACATAATTGCTAGACTCCTTCTAGGGTGTTGGAAAAGGTCCAATAAAAGTGAGAGGGCTTAGTGGAAGTTTCATTAGTTTCACTGTGAATATTAGGTGGGCAAAAGTAGGTGAAGGGGATGGTAATTGTGCCAAACCTATATAAATTAATATCCCAAATTATGATTCCTAGATTTTAAATAGTCCCATCACCTCATGCTCAAAATTAAAACTGTCACAGGGCAGACAGCAGAAGCAAGAAGAACTACAATCCTGCAGCCTGTGAAACAAAAACCACATTCACAAAAAGATAGACAAGATGAAAAGGCAGAGGGCTATGTACCAGATGAAGGAACAAGATAAAACCCCAGAAAAACAACTAAATGAAGTGGAGATAGGCAACCTTCTGGGAAAAAAAAATCAGAATAATGATAATGAAGATGATCCAGGACCTCAGAAAAGAATGGACGCAAAGATCGAGAAGATGAAAGAAATGTTTAACAAAAACCTAGAAGAATTAAAGAACAAACAAACAGAGATGAACAATACAATAACTGAAATGAAAAATACACTAGAAGGAATCAATAGCAGAATAACTGAGTCAGAAGAACGGATAAGTGACCTGAAAGACAGAATGGTGGAATTCACGGCTGCAGAACAGAATAAAGAGAAAGTAATGAAAAGACATGACAACAGCCTAAGAGACCTCTGGGACAACATTAAACGCAACAACATTCGCATTATAGGGGTCCCAGAAGGAGAAGAGAGAGAGAAAGGACCAGAGAAAATATTTGAAGAGATTATGGTCGAAAACTTCCCTAACATGAGAAAGGAAATAGCTACCCAAGTCCAGGAAGTGCAGAGAGTCCCATACAGGATAAACCCAAGGAGAAACACGCTGAGACACATAGTCATCAAATTGGCAAAAATTAAAGACAAAGAAAAATTATTGAAAGCAGCAAGGGAAAAATGACAAATAACATACAAGGGAACTCTCATAATGTTAACAGCTGATTTCTCAGGAGAAACTCTAAAAGCCAGAAGGGAGTGGCATGATATACATAAAGTGATGAAAGGGAAGAACCTACAACCAAGATTACTCTACCCGGCAAGGATCTCATTCAGATTCGGTGGAGAAGTCAAAAACTTTACAGACAAGCAAAAGCTAAGAGAATTCAGCACCACCAAACCAGCTCTACAACAAATGCTAAAGGAACTTCTCTAAGTGGGAAACACAAGAGAAGAAAAGGACCTACAAAAACAAACCCAAAACAATTAAGAAAATGGTCATAGGAGCATGCATATCGTTAATTACTTTAAATGTGAATGGATTAAATGCTCCAACCAAAAGACACAGGCTTGCTGAATGGAAACAAAAGCAAGACCCATATATATGCTGTCTACAAGAGACCCACTTCAGACCTAGGGACACATTCAGACTGAAAGTGAAGGGATGGAAAAAGATATTCCATGCAAATGAAAATCAAAACAAAGCTAGAGTAGCAATACTCATATCAGATAAAATAGACTTTAAAATAAAGAATGTTACAAGAGACAATGAAGGACACTACATAATGATCAAGGGATCAATCCAAGAAGAAGATATAACAATTATAAATATATATGCACCCAACATAGGAGCACCTCAATACATAAGGCAACTGCTAACAGCTATAAAAGAGGAAATCAACAGTAACACGATAATAGTGGGGGACCTTAATACCTCACTTACACCAATGGACAGATCATCCAAACAGAAAATTAACTAGGAAATGGAAGCTTTAAATGAAACAATAGACCAGATAGATTTAATCGATATTTATAGGACATTCCATCCAAAATAGCAGATTACACTTTCTTCTCAAATGCGCATGGAACATTCTCCAGGGAAGATCACATCTTGGGTCACAAATCAAGCCTCAGTAAATTTAAGAAAATTGAAATCATATCAAGCATCTTTTCTGACCACAATGCTATGGGATTAGAAATGAATTACAGGGAAAAAAATGTAAGAAACACAAACACATGGAGGCTAAACAGTACATTACTAAATGACCAAGAAATCACTGAAGAAATCAAAGAGGAAATCAAAAAATACTTAGAGGCAAATGACAATGAAAACACGATGATCCAAAACCTATGGGATGCAGCAAAAGCAGTTCTAAGAGCGAAGTTTATAGCTATACAAGCCTACCTCAAGAAACAAGAAAAATCTCAAGTAAACAATTTAGCTTTACACCTAAAGGAACTAGAGAAAGAAGAACAAACAAAACCCAAAGTTAGCAGAAGGAAAGAAATCATAAAGATCAGAGCAGAAATAGATGAAATAGAAACAAAGAAAATAATAGCAAAGATCAATAAAACTAAAAACTGGTTCTTTGAGAAGATAAACAAAATTGATAAACCATTAGCCAGACTCATCAAGAAAAAGAGGGAGAGGACTCAAATCAATAAAATTAGAAATGAAAAAGGAGAAGTTACAACAGACACCACAGAAATACAAAACATCCTGAGAGACTCCTACAAGCAGCTCTATGCCAATAAAATGGACAACCTGGAAGAAATGGACAAATTCTTAGAAAGGTATAACATTCTAAGACTGAACAAGGAAGAAATAGAAAATATGAACAGATCAATCACAAGTAATGAAACCGAAAGTGTGATTAAAAATCTTCCAACAAGCAAAAGTTCAGGACCAGATGGCTTCACAGGTGAATTCTATCAAACATTTAGAGAAGAGCTAACACCCAACCTTCTCCAACTCTTCCAAAAAATTGTAGAGGAAGGAACAGTCCCAAACTCATTCTGTGAGTCCACCATCACCCTGATACCAAAACCAGACAAAGATACTACAAAAAAAGAAAATTACAGACCAATATCACTGATGAATATAGATGCAAAAATCCTCAAAAAAATACTAGGAAACAGAATACAACAGCACATTGAAAGAATCATATACCATGATCAAGTGGGATTTATCCCAGGGATGCAAGGATTCTTCAGTATATGCAAATCAACCAATGTGATACATCATATTAACAAATTGAAGAATAAAAACCATATGATCATCTCAATAGATGCAGAAAAAGCTTTTGACAAAATTCAACACCCATTTATGATAAAACTCTCCAGAAAGTGGGCATAGGGGGAACCTACCTCAGCATAATAAAGGTCATATATGACAAACCCACAACAAACATCATTCTCAATGGTGAAAAACTGAAAGCATTTCCTCTAAGATCAGGAAAAAGACAAGGATGTCCACTCTCACCACTATTATTCAACATAGTTTTGGAAGTCCTAGCCACGGCAATCAGAGAAGAAAAAGAAATAAATGGAATACAAATTGGAAAAGAAGAAGTAAAACTGTCACTGTTTGCAGATGACATGATACTATACATAGGGAATCCTAAACATGCCACCAGATAACTACCAGAGCTAATCAATGAATTTGGTAAAGTTGCAGGATACCAAATTAATGCACAGAAATCTCTTGCATTCCTATACACTAATGATGAACAATCTGAAAGAGAAAGTAAGGAAACACTCCCATTTACCATTGCAACAAAAAGAATAAAATACCTAGGGATAAACCTTCCTAGGGAGACAAAAGACCTGTATGCAGAAAACTATAAGACACTGTTGAAAGAAATTAAAGATGATACCAACAGATGGAGAGATATACCATGTTCTTGGATTGGAAGAATCAATATTGTAAAAATTACTATGCTACCCAAAGAAATCTACAGATTCAATGCAATCCCTATCAAATTAGCAATGGCTTTTTTTACGGAACTAGAACCAAAAATCTTAAAATTTGTATGGAGACACAAAAGACTCCAAATAGCCAAAGCAGTCTTGAGGGAAAAAAATGGAGCTGGAAGAATCAGACTCCCTGACTTCAGACTATACTACAAAGCTACAGTAATCAAGAAAATATGGTACTGGCACAAAGAGAGAAATATAGATCAATGGAACAGATTAGAAAGTCCAGGGATAAACCCATGCACCTAGGGTCAACTAATCTATGACAAAGGAGGCAAGGATATACAATGGAGAAAAGATATTCTCTTCAATAAGTAGTGCTGGGAAAACTGGACAGCTAGATGTAAAAGAATGAAATTAGAACACTCCCTAACACAATACACAGAATGAAACTCAAAATGGGTTAGAGACCTAAATGTAAGACTGGACACTATAAAACTCTTAGAGGAAAACATAGGAAGAACACTCTTTGACATAAATCACAGCAAGAATTTTTTGATCCACCTCCTAGAGTAGTAGAAAAATAAGCAAATGGGACCTAATGAAACTTCAAATCTTTTGCAAAGCAAAGGAAACTACAAAGAAGACGAAAAGACAACACTCAGAATGGGAAAAAATATTTGCAAATGAATCAACAAAGGATTAATCTCCAAAATATATAAACAGCTCATGCAGTTCAATATTAAAAAAACAAGCAACCCACTCCAAAAATGGGCAGAAGACCTAAATAGACATTTCTCCAAAGAGGACATACAGATGGCCAAGAGGCACATGAAAAGCTGCTCAACATCACTAATTATTTGAGAAATGCAAATCAAAACTACAATGAGGTATCACCTCACACCAGTTTAGAATGGGCATCTTCAGGAAATCTACAAACAACAAATGCTGGAGAGGGTATTGAGAAAAGGGAACCCTCTTGCACTGTTGGTGGGAATGTAAATTGATACAGCCACTGTGGAGAACAGTATGGAGGTTCCTTAAAAAACTAAAACTAGAATTACCATATGACCCTGGAATCCCACTACTGGGCATATACCCAGAGAAAACCATAATTCAAAAAGACACATGCACCCCATTGTTCATTGATGCACTATTTACAATAGCCAGGTCATGGAAGCAAACTAAATGCCCATCAAGAGGTGAATGGAAAGAAGATGAGGGATATATATAGAATGGAATATTACTCAACCATAAAAAGGAACGAAATTGGGTCATTTTTAGAGACGTGGATGAATCTAGAGACTATCATACAGAGTGAAGTAAGTTCGAAAGAGAAAAACAAATATCGTATATTAACGCATGTATGTGGAACCTAGAAAAATGGTACAGATGAACCGGTTTGCAGGGCAGAAATAGAGACACAGATGTAGAGAACAAACGTATGGACACCAAGCGGGGAAAGCAGCGGTGGGTGGTGGTGGTGGTGTGATGAATTGGGAGATTGGGATTGACATGTATACACTGATGTGTATAAAATTGATGACTAATGAGAACCTGCTGTATAAATAATAAATAAAATAAAATTCAAAACAAAATTAAAACTGTCTAAACCTTGGTAAAGATTAAAATTTTGGATCGCAACATTTTCATATATTCACTAGGACTCAAGCCTCTGAATGCAGTACAATGATTTCATATATGTATGTATGTATGCATTCATATATACATACATACCAACAGTGCTAACATTAGCACTTAGTAGTTTCAAGGCACTGTCAAAGACCCTACCAAATTATTTCATCTAATTCTCTCAGCAATAGGTGAAGAAACATGATTTAAAAAAATTTTTATTGTTGAGACATTAAGACAAACAATTTAGGTAATTTGCCTATTGTCACCAATGATTCAATAGTAAACACTGTCTGTCTAATGTCATAATCTATGGCCATCCCTTCTCTGGCCCAAAAGGCAATACTGTTTCTGTAGTATAGAGTGAATAAAGAAACTAAAAGCAGACCTTGATAGACATTCCTAGTTGTGTGGAAAGCTCAAAACATGTGTAATAGTAGTGAACATTTTAAGACTTTTAGAACAAAATCGAATCCATTAACAGCTGTCTATTTACCAATGTATCTTAAGAGATACCCCACCCCACCCCAAACTGGGATGTAACCTTGGAAACCAAGGGCTATGGATTTAAACAAGTGAGATGATAAACTATCAAATATTCCCTAAGAGATAATTCTTAGGTAGAAAGTAGATTATTTGTCAGACTGAACAATTCATACGTGGAATTTAAGTGAATTCTCGCAGACTGGGTTGTAAGATCAGCTTCACTAACAGTTCATTTTCAAGGACTTTCAGAAGTGTTTAGAGTCCATCTAGGCCCAAGTACTTGAAACTGGGTCTTCACGGGGTTCATCCACTGATCATCATGCCCATAGCAGAAGCACCAGGGAGATCCAGTACTGGTTAGATCCAACCTAGAAGCCTGCACACTGCCACAGGGGCAGACCAGGTAGAGGACTGAGGGCTCTATGTATATGCAAACAGGGAAGCAATGGGCACAAAAAAATAGTGAAAAAGATCTCCTTTCTCTCCCAGAATAGACCCAGACATTTCCCAAAGACCCCTTGGTGTTCTAGTTTACCAGAGAATAGAGGTGTCTTGGGGAGAAAAGGTGTGTATGTAGGGACTAGAACAAGGTTCAGACATGCTGTTATTCTAGGAACGTGTTATTCTAGGAAAATATGTGCCCAAATGAGTTAAAATCTGGGTATTAAACATTTTTTATCAGAATGGTATTTTTTAAAATAAAAATTTAAGTACTTTTCATCTATCGGATTATGGTGTAGTCAGAATAAATATGTTCTCAGTATTATTTCTGTAATTTGTACATAGCTTTTACATAAAGCACATTGTAGAGCATTTCTTTGTTTCTTTGTTTTAACTCTCACTGGAATTCCTTGAGGGCAGTGATCACAATTCCTTCTTATTTATAGCCCTTATGTGCTTCACACATAAACGTTCAGTGTGTACTTGTTGAGTTGCAGATAAGAAACTGAGGCACGGTGAGATTTAAGTAACTTATTTGGGACAGAAAATTAGAACGTTTTGAACAAAGCTTATGACCTCTTGGCCTGGGCTCTTGTAATAACCTGCAGAAAGAGCTGGGTGTCCTCTGAGGGTAGTCTGATATCATTGAGAAGTGCTAAAGTTCTCTGAGGCATCTAGCATTATCAAATGTGGAAAAACTATGTGTAGTATTCTATATAATTTAGTTTTGCTGCAAAACTTTATGTATGCTTAATCTATAGTTGGTTTTGTATCATTTGAGTGGATTTGTTCATTGGCTTTTATTCTTCCTGGATTACTCCATTTTATTAAATGCATTTTCCAGGCTCTGATCCCTTCCAATCTGCCCCCAATTCATTAATGGCAATGTGGCACAGTATATATGCCCCATCTGCAGGCCCATTTTTGTCGACCTAATGGAGTGGCTCATTAGAACTGTTGATTTTCCTTAATACTCACAACTGAATCTGATGAAGGCAAGTAATGCTAAATTGTCCATTTCCCCACGCTGAGTCAATAGTGCTGCTGCCATATTACAGGCTCTGGGCTCATAACTCTATCATAGTGCTTTCCAAGTCGTATTATAATATGTCTGAATATAAAAGCTATGATTCCTCCACTGAAATATAAAGCTTCTTGAGGTAAAAGACCAAGTCCTGTTTACCTTATTATTCCTAAGCCCTAGCCTAATGCCCAGCCCATAATATGTATTCAATACATGTTTGTTGAGAAAAATTAATATTTTACTATTTTGTTCATTTGCATGGTGTCATTCAGTACAAAAGCCTCCTGTAATCTTATGAATGATTTTATTTGTAAAAGAACTTGTGATATTTTTTTCCATTCTGGGTATGTCACTCAGTGTGCCTGTCTATACCCTCAAGCCTAAATTTTGTAAAGCATATATTTCCCAGTATAAAATGTCACCGTAAATAAACTTGAATCACAGCACACCTCAACTCTGCTTTTATCTCCTTTTCCAGCCTCCCATTCAGATAAATCAGAATATCATGAGAGGGCATAGGGAGATGTTATATTGGGATCAGAAATATTGCCTGGCAGGAGCAGGCCCAAGGAAGTACTCCATAAACTAATATCATTCCTGGTCAATTAGTTCAGTCTACTGGAGCCTCTTCTCTAATGGAGTAAATTTCCATAAGAGATCTACAAGACTCTCAAGAATTTTATATGAGCAGAAACTATACCAGCTTGGACTAAAAGGAACAGAGAGAAGACAAAATGAAAGAGGCTCCCAAAATTCTAAGGCAAGAAAGAAGCTGATACTCAGCTGCCTCCACATGCTACCTTTCATGATAAAAGAAGGATAATTCTGGGACTGGGCCTTGGGTTCAGATTGTGAAGCCTGGAGCCACTGAGGATTATTCCCAGGCTTTAAAACCTAATGGAACTTGCCTGGTTGTTTTTCTAAATTCCTTAGAGCCAGTGACTCCTTGTTTCTTTCCATTTTCTCTCTTTTTGAATGACAGTACCTATTACTGTTTTCCTATGCATGTCCCACGATTGCATTTTGGGAGCAGATAACTTGTTTTGTAGTTTCACGCGTTCACAGATAGAATTTTTTACCAAAGATGGATCATACCCACAACTCACACATAAGTAATTTTGATGATTTAGATGATTAGATGATGAACTTTTGAGCTAATGAGACCCAGATGAAATTTTGGACTTGAGTTGATGCTGAAATGGGTTGCGACTTTTGGAGACCTTGAGATGGGATAATGTATTTTACATCTGTAATGAACGTGAATCTTTGTGGACAAGAGGGCAGACTATGGTAGACAGAATGATGCTCCGCCTCAAAGATGTCCATGTTCTAATTCCCAGAACCTATGAATATGTTACTTTATATGGCAAAAGGAAATTGTAAATGTAATTAAGTTAAGGAAATCTTGAAATGGGAGATTATTCTGGATTATTCAGTGGGTCCTTATAAGAGGGAGGCAGGAAGGTCAGAATCAG
Source organism: Aethalodelphis obliquidens (assembly GCF_003676395.1). NCBI lineage: Eukaryota > Metazoa > Chordata > Mammalia > Artiodactyla > Delphinidae > Aethalodelphis > Aethalodelphis obliquidens. Next base: position 5,958,995 of record NW_020837950.1, on the reverse strand, counting down.
AGTGATAAAGCATGAGAAAGTCTCAATTAGCCATTGTTGCTTTGAAGGTAGAAGGTGGTTATTAACCAAGGGATGTGGGTGGCGGCTAGAAGCTGGAAAAGACACATTGTCCTCTAGGACCTTAAGAAGGAACATAATCCCAACAACACCTTGATTTAGCCTTTAAGACCCAATTTCAGACTTCAGACCTCCAGAACTGTAAGATAATAAACTTGTATTGTTTTAAGCCACCAATTTTTTGGTAATTTGTTATAGGAGCAATAGAAAACTAATATAGGTAGAAACCAGCAGTGGGAGAAAGAACCCTAGGACCTTGTTTTCCAGATTTCTGAACGAACAAGAGAAAATGAGAGTGACGGGCAAAGAATAACACATTCATCATGAGACAGTGGTACATTTGTTTTAACTTTTGTTTAATGAAACGTGGTGATGTCAATAGCCATGAGGAATGCTGGACATGATCTGAAGTATAGTAGTTAAGACTGTGAACTTTGGAGTAAGATAGTGCTGACTGTCAATTCCAGCTTAGCCACACTTTTTTCCTTTTGGTAGCCTAAATTTGCTCATTTGGAAAATGGGGATTTGAATCTCTACTTTATAACATCAATGTGTGGATTAACTGAGAAAATTATGCAAATAATTTACCATGTGCCTGGCTCGTAGAAAGCCCTATTTGAATCATCCTTTTAATTTAATCATTCAACAAGTTTACTTAGTGTGTATTATGTTCTAGGCACTGTTTTATACATGCTGAGGATAAAGCAGTGTTCAGAGGTATAAAAATCCCTGCCTTTGTGACACTTACATTTTATTGGAAGGGTTATGTATCTAACTAGATAATAAAGTAAAAATATTTTGTATAACACATAGGAGTAAGTGCTCAGGAGAAACATAGAGAAAGGGAAATTGATGGTAGCTAGAAGCATGATTATTTGCAAATGGCAATAACCCAGTACTAAAGGAAAAGCAGATGATGCAGGAGAAAGAAGGCAGTAGTGTCTTTGTTTTAGGTGGGAGGAGTGGGATGCACTGCACAAGTCTTAAGTAGCTGACACATACAGATCATCTGCAGTTAGGAGATAAGATAAAGTCTATGGAACAGAAGCAGGTGGGAAGGAGTATGTGGTCTGAGAATGTGTGCAAGTTCTCTTCTGATGCCTTCTAGTTTCTAGGTGAATAGGTAAGTATGGCATCAGCTGAGAGTAAGAACTGGAGGGAAATGTTCAATGTTGGGAGAATGAGCCAGAAGAAGGAAAGAATCATCCAGGAAAAAAAATGGAATGTACCTAGACTAGATAAAGAAAGGAGGGGGCTTCCCTGGTGGCACAGTGGTTGAGAGTCCGCCTGCCGATGCAGGGGACACGGGTTCGTGCTCCGGTCTGGGAAGATCCCACATGCTGCGGAGCGGCTGGGCCCGTGAGCCATGGCTGCTGAGCCTGCACATCCAGAGCCTATGCTCTGCAACGGGAGAGGCCACAACAGTAAGAGGCCCACGTACCGCAAAAAAAAACAAAAAAGAAAGAAAGGAGAATTGGTCAGGTAGCATAATTAGGCCCATTCTGTCATGAATTTAAAGGAGATTGATCAACTTGATTCTTGTTTTTCTCTATCCATTTTTTTGCGGCACAGATGGATGCATGGAGTTAGCAGATATAAAGAATTACCCAAGGCTATACTTTAGCCAATGTAATTCAACAAAGGGAGAGATTGGTAAGAGAATTTGAGATGTATGTAAAAGAGTGATTATAATGACTGACCTTAAAAATTAAGCTGAGCACAGAAGGAAATGAAGACATGAGGGGGATAAAACATACTGAAAATGTGATAGGATCAGTGTATTATTGTCCTGGTGAGGTCAAAGAATTGTTGGAAGTGAAGCACTAGAAAGACCAAATCGAAACGTAGGAGGAGACACCTGGGGAGAGTTATGTTTGCATTTTAAATGCAGTTATTGATCATGACAGTCAAGAGTGTGACTCTGGCAGTGAGTAGCTGGGATAGGGGCAAATGACAAGATTATTGGAGAAGAGGTCCGCGAGCTGGCTGTAACATTGGATAGATCATGCAATGGGTATTTAAAGAAGATGGAATTTGAGTCTTACTTAGAAAGTGTTTATCCATAATGGTATAGTTTTTTGTTTTATTTGTTTGTTTTTAGTAAAGGCATTCAACACTGTAGAGCAAAATGCCTTGCCTTTGACCCACTTCATTTATAATTATTGCAGCCAAAAACCAAAACAGAGTTTTATATATGTATACCTTATGTTGTGGGAATGACTGCTGGATGAATACCATTAATAATAGAAGCGTCACCCCTGAATTCAAAAGCTCTTTCCAAACAATTGGATGCCCAGAGCTTTGCACAATGCCAGGAAATAACTATTTATTCAAGGAATATGTGCTACTTTAATAAAAGTGTATATGACATACCTACAGTCAAAACGTTAGCTAAATTTATCTAATGTTAACCACATCTTCAGAAAGTCATCTCTAGTACATTAATTTAACATAAATAATTTGCATAATATAACGCACAGACTTAATTTCTCCCTGTTACTTGCATTTCGAGCAGCCAGGCTGGTTAATAATGTATTAGCTAGCTAGTGTAGCCATTAGCCAGTTGTATAATTTAAAATCATTTCTATAATTAGACATACTACATTTCAACAAGTATAAATCACTGATATTTAATTGAATAAATGTTTCCCTTACCTTGAATAAATATGATGGCTAATCGTTCTTCTTAAAATATGTCTGAAATCACCTGCTTTAAACCATACAATGTCTTTTAAATATGTTAAATCTTATGAAAATGAAATTATGCAAAATTTTGGAAGGATAAAAAAATATTGAATAATAAAGGAGACAATCTCATACATCCTATTATTTTGTATTTTTGAGTGGAATTTACCAAACAGCGAATACAAACATTTTTAATAAGGTGTTACAGTTTAAGGAGAAATTCCATCTGCAAAAAAAGCATACAAAGTTTGGAACAGAAAAGAAATGAAGCCTCTGCTGCTTCCAGCTCCTTGCGGATGCCCTCTAAGCAGACTTTCCTGGAGAAAAAGCCTGGTCCTATAGGCTTTTAAATATGTCATCCGTAGACACTCCTTGGCGGACTATGTCATTTAAGAAAATAAACAGTCCCAAGCACTTCTTACTATTTGATAAATTCTTTTCTCTGCCTCCCTTCCCCAAGTCATTCAATGACTCTAAAAATCTACCTCCTGTGGGACTTCCCTGGTGGCACAGTGGTTAAGAATCCGCCTGCCAATGCAGGGGACACGGGTTTGAGCCGTGGTCTGGGAAGATCCCACATGCCGCAGAGCAACTGAGCCCGTGTGCCACAACTACTGAGCCCACATGCCACAACTACTGAAGCCTGTGCGCCTAGAGCCCGTGCTCCGCAACAAGAGAAGCCACCACAATGAGAAGCCCATGCACCGCAACGAAGAGTAACCCCCGCTCGTGGCAACTAGAGGAAGCCTGCACTCAGCAACGAAGACCCAATGCAGCCAAAAATTAATGAATTAATTAAATTAAAAAATAATAAAAATAAAAATCTGCCTCCTGTCCTGCCCTCTCACTACAGGAAGCAATTTGTGTGCTTCCACTTTGTAAGGAGTTGTTCAACGTGTAAACACATTGTGATGTTTCACATCTGCTGGTCAAGTGCCACTTACTGCCCCTCCCTAAATGTGAGCAGGTCTACCTTTTTTATTATTTCAGTCAGTAACTGAGTTCTCCACACCAAAATCCACTTCTTTGCTGAATACTGAGACATATGTAATGATGATGGGATGGCGGCAGAAGGATGAGGAGGAATGTTTGAAGCAAGCAAAAAGAGAGAGAGGTGAAGAAATGGGAATGCCTGTTTCTGCTGTTACAACCATTATTCCTTCCTTTCAGTGACTGTGGTAACACAGAGGTGCCCTGGTGCTGGTGGCAACCCTCATTTGTGACACACTGATGGCACGCAGCATATCTTCCCTCCGTGGTCCTATGGGCACAACACCAGATTGCCATGCATACTGATTTTTCTCTCATCCCATGGAGACATCACAGCTGCCCCCTCAGAGCGTAGGTTGGAGGCGAAACCTCACTCTCAAGCAGGACAAATGTATGCTCACAGCACTGCTCTTGGAACAACTCCATGCTGCTCTCTTTTCCATTTGCTCCTTCTAGAGTTGAGAAAATGAAAGCAAGGACCTCAGAGGACCTTAGACAGGTCTGAAGAATAAAAAATAAAAGAGCTGGGTTAGAGCCAGCTCAATGATTTCTCTGTACTTTGCACTCTCCTCTTGAAACTGTGGGCTGTGGAAGATGCTGAGAAAGAGAAAACTGAGTGTGGCCTTCAGGTTCAAAGGAAGCAGGTGCATCTGAATTTAAGTGGTAAATCACTGTGGTCTTCATGAGATGATTAAACTATCCAAACTGGATGCTTACATAGTTAGTGTTGTAACAGGTCAGGCCTGGACTTGTGGTTACACACTTGGCACACATGTGATCTGGTGTCTCTGCTCACAACTGGCTGCACACTGTGATTTCTCTGTCTGATTTTGAAGATCGGTACAGATTGGGCAAATGTTTTAGCATTTCCAGGGCTACTAAGTTACAGTTATGCTTGGACCTTAAACCACAGATCAAATACGTAAAATTATTGTTTGGGTAGTTTTGTTTTTTGTTTTTTGGCTGCGTTGTATCTTCGTTGCTGCGCGCAGGCTTTCTCTAGTTGCGGCGAGTGGGGGTTACTCTTCATTGAGAGGCGCAGGCTTCTCATTGCAGTGGCTTCTCTTGTTGCAGAGCATGGGCTGTAGGCACGTGGGCTTCAGTAGCTGTGGCACGTGGGCTCAGTAGTTATGGCTCGGGGGCTCTAGAGCACAGGCTCAGTAGTTGTGGCACATGGGCTTAGTTGCTCCGCAGCATGTGGGATCTTCCTGGACCAGGGCTCACACCCGTGTCCCCTGCATTGGCAGGCGGATTCTTAATCACTGTGCCACCAGGGAAGTCCCTGTTTCCGTCGTTTTACCCTGATTAAAAGGGATCTGAGAGGCTAATTCTTCTCACTCTCCTCCCATGAGAAGTCCCCAAGTGTATCCATCAAGAAAATTGTTCATCTAATCAAACAGCTAATCAAACCCTTCCCTCATCTTGGGCTTTAATCTGTTGATAAATCAACAACCTCACACATAGGTAAGGTCAATGGGTACCCTGTGGGTTTCAAGGACAGCTTCTCTGTATTTCCTCTACTCACCATTTTACATGCACACAGATACACATGTGTACACACACTCAGGCACACAAAGGCAGTCTTATTAGGTTGCTGGTGTATGAAATCCCTGTAGTTATAGACTCTACTTTTAATTCCAAGGCTTAACCTCCAAATACTCCTGAGAAAGTTCATGCAAATTTACACTGATTGATACCAGATTCATTCATGAGAATACTTTTTATAGAAAGAAGGTACCAATATTATAACAAGATAGAGAAAAAATGTGGCAGAGAAGATAAAAGTTGTCTATTATTTTCCTATTTTCTGAGATACATACAGCTCCAAGAAACTAAATATGATTAAGTCACATGTCTAGATTTGGTTTATGTCATTTTCATAAAATATATTGGCTTGTAAGAATTATGAGACACCTTTGATGTCTAAGTATTCAGTTTTTCCTTAACTTATTTTCCTTTAACAATTTTGTCCAAAGCAAACACTTGAACATATCTTTATTTCACTTAAGATTTTAAAAAGCAATCCAGAAGAAGATGTGGCACATATATAAAATGGAATATTACTCAGCCATAAACAGAAACGAAATTGAGTTATTTGTAATGAGGTGGATGGACCTAGAGACTGTCATACAGAGTGAAGTAAGTCAGAAAGAGAAAAACAAATACTGTATGCTAACACATATATATGGCATCTAAAAAAAAGAAAAAAGGTTCTGAAGAAACTATGGGCAGGACAGGAATAAAGACGCAGACGTAGACAATGGACTTGAGGACACGGGGAGGGGGAAGGGTAAGCTGGGATGAAGTGAGAGAGTGGCATGGACATATATACACTACCAAATGTAAAATAGATAGCTAGTGGGAAGCAGCCGCATGGCACAGGGAGATCAGCTCGGTGCTTTGTGACCACCTAGAGGGGTGGGATAGGGAGGGTGGGAGGGAGACGCAAGAGGGAGGGGATATGGGGCTACATGCATACATATAGCTGATTCACTTTGTTATACAGCAGCAACTAATACAACATTGTAAAGCAATTATACTCCAATAAAGATGTTAAAAAAAAAAAAAGCAGTTAGGTCCAAGGTTTCTGTATCTTCTGAAATATCTTCTGAAATTCTACAAGATGCCTTGTGGGGATGATTCTGGAGGTCACGCTCTTAAATTTTGGTATTACAGACTCTTGAAGTTTTTCCCGTCCCAGTTACCATCTAGAACGGAGGCTAACAGTTCGCTTTGTTCATTATAACCCAACCCCTCTTTTCTTTTTGACTTGCAATTTTGAGTCAAGGAAGAGTAATGTTAGAGAAGAAAATATCTTCTGTGTAGTGTTAAGCCAAACCCTTTTGAAGGAGTTCTTTAAGGGAAGTTTGCTAAACATAAGGTATTTAGGGGAAAGTGATTTTAGTCAGAGGTGTCTTTACCATTCTCCAGGTTTTTGCTCAGTTCATTTGTGAATGCTTAAAAAAATCAGCACAGAGTATATTCCCAGAGCTAGCTAAAATCTTGTAGGCTTAACCAGTAAAGAACCTTGGGGATTTTCTTAATAAAAGACTTTACTTGTGAGCATTAGGATCACAGGATAAAAAACAACAACACTCAATGTCTCAAAATCATGAATTGTCCTAAAGGCTTTCCCTTTGCCAGGATGGGGCTTATTCAATCTTTTTTATTCAGATACCCTGATGGAAAAACATAGTTAAGAAAGAAGGATTAGTTAACCTGGCAGGGGTGAAAGAGGTAAGGTAAAAATGCTTGGTGCTAGGTTTGTGTTCATTGCTTGTTTTAAAATTCATGGAGGCTCTAAATCCTATCACAGTCTATAAATAATTCTAGTAAAGGATGCCAAGGGCAGAAATGGATTTCTCTACATGGGAGCTGGATGGCATTTGAGCTTTTTAAATACACAATGATCTCACACCTCTTTCAAAGATATATCTAGTCCTGTTCAACTTTTGCAACCGTATCTAAAGACAATGGCCAATAAAATATCTAAAATACATTTATTTAATCTTTATTTTTAAGTGTAATGAATATTACTACTGAAAAACAAAGTAGCTGACATTGTTTTTACTGCTTACTATGTATAAAGCATGTGACTTAACCTTTACAACACCAAAGATCTAGGTTTTATTATTTTTCTCATTTGACTGAGGAACCTGAAGGACGGAGGTAACCTATCCAAAGTCACAGAGCTAGTAAAGAGCAAATATACAACCACGCAGTCTAACTCACAACCAGACACACAAACACTTTAACACAGGGCCAAATAGTCTGCATTTTAGTAAATTTAGAGAATAGATTTCATTTTATTGAATTATAACTTCTGCATATGTATTTCCCAGATTACGCCAGAAAAAAAGCATTCTGAATTTAAAATCCTTTCAGAAGCCTGAAAGGCATTCAGCCACCACGACAACATCTTCTGTGAGCTGATTTTCCATCTTCCGTGAGCTGATTTTCCATCTTCCCAGCAATCTATGGTACTTTGAGATGAACTCAAACCTAACTCCTTCTTGACAGGGAAGGAGGGAACACGATTTTTATAGAGTTAATTAGAATTCACTAGAGTATACCAATGTCTTTGACAGGACGTGCCAAAACTTGTAGCATCGTGACACAATTTGCACAAACCCCACATAAGTTTAGCTCATTTATCTATCTAGGCAATGCAGTAACTTGATGTTAATGTGGCATTACATTTAACTTGTGCTTGTCTCTGTTTCTCTTTTCTTTAAAATGTCAGCTTCTGATTTTATTTACTTATTAGTGTGTGAACTCTGATTAGGTAATGGGTATAGAAAACTATGCAAAGATAGTGGTCCTCCCAAAGCTAGCCCCTGCCATGCACTTTTGCCATAATGTTCCGCATCTTATGCCCGAGAGAAAAGCAAGTGAATCGGAATTGGATGTAGCTTTCACAATTCTCATACTCTTAATCCCTTTTAGGCTCTATATACGACTGACTAAAAGTTAGCTCGCAGTCAGCCTTTGTTTTATAAAATTTGGATATTGCAGGTATTGAAAGTATTATGCTGATGTTTTGATCCAGTGATTTCGAATGTGCAGTATTTTTACATCATGAAAGCATTCACAGCAGCCTATTATACACACTGATTTAGAAGGGGCTTCTCCTCACCTACTTGGCCAGATATTCAACTACATTTATGCAGCTTTCCACTATATGTCACACCTCCGTAACACATGGAACTCCAACTCATTTTAGCCCCAAATGTACCCAGGTAAATTGTACTTATATATTTAACCTAGAGAGGTCAGTCAGTCTTAGGAAACAGAGTGCCATGGGGATACAGTCTTTAAATACTGTTCCTGACTATGACTTCTTCAATGACCTTGGGAGAATTACTTAAATCTTAACCTATTAAGTCTATGGATTTACTTAGAGTCAATGAATAATGACTGTAAAAATGGATTGTTCTGATTTGTACGCCAACATTCATGCAATATTGTTCACAAAGTCCAAAAGTTAAAAACAACCCAAATGTCCATTAACAGATAAACAAAATATGGTATGTACAAACCATGGAATATTATTCCGCCATAAAAAGGAATGAAGTTCTGATGCATTTTACAACATTATGAGCCTTGAAAACATTATGCTAAGTCGAATAACCCAGGCAAAGAAGGACAAATGTATATTTCCAATTATATGAAACTTCTAGATTAGACAAATTCATAGAGACAGAAAGTAGTAGAAGTCACCAGGGGCTGAAAAGAGCGGGGAATGCAGAGTTAATGCTTAATGGGTACAGTTTCTGTTTGGGATTATTTAAAAATATTGGAAATAGATAGTGGTGATGGTTATACAACATTGTGAATGTAATTAAAAAATTAATGTAATTAATTTTTAAGTATACACTTAAAAATGCCTCAAATGGCAAATTTTGTTATGTACTATGTTACCACAATTTTTTTTTAACATCTTTATTGGAGTATAATTGCTTAACAATCGTGTGTTAGTTGTATAACAAAGTGAATCAGCTGTCCGTATACATACATCCCCATATCCCCTCCCTCTTGCGTCTCCCTCCCACCCTCCCTATCCCACCCCTCTAGGTGGTCACAAAGCACCGAGCTGATCTCCCTGTGCCATGCGGCTGCTTCCCACTAGCTATCTATTTTACATTTGGTAGTGTATATATGTCCATGCCACTCTCTCACTTTGTCCCAGCTTACCCTTCCCCCTCCCCGTGTCCTCATGTCCATTCTCTATGTCTGCGTCTTTATTCCTGTCCTGCCCCTAGGTTCTTCAGAACCCCTTTTTTTTTTAGATGCCATATATATGTGTTAACATACGGTATTTATGCTAAACACATATTGAATAGTACACTTGAATGAATTATACGGTATGTATATTGTATCTCAATGAAACTGCCTAAAAAAACAAAAAGTATATTTTCTGAGGCTCAGGTGAACGTGAGCCACTAAAGGGTGAGCGAGGTGAGAGGGTTTATGGTTCACACGGAGAGGTCGATGCGGTACTTGAGGGAGAGCCGACACTGCCGTAATCCCATAAATTGCTCAGGTTTGCCTCCAGCTCTTTTCTGGGCATGCTGTATATTCTTGTGGCATTTTCATTTCTACCCTAGAGATAGATCCATTCTGGGAAGGCAATCATGACCCTAAGGCTTAAGACCAACTACTTTGCTAAGCTCTTGGTACCATCCATGTTATAAGTTATTGAGAGTTGAAGAACTGACTCGATATTGACGCCTCCTGTCTCCTCCGATGTAACTGGGCTGAAGACAAGGATAACATTGCTCAAGTTTGCCTGCCTGTCCCTTCAGTAATTCAGACACCACTTCAGACCACAGACAGGGATGACCGCCACATCAGAACCTTGACAGCATTCGCTATTAGATTATTTTTAGACCTTTCCATTTCCCCCTTAGCTGAAATATCCCTGGATACTTTATAACCTGAGAGCTTCAACTGTTTACTTTTCGCTAAAGAAAGAAGAAGTCCAGAGCTGTTAAATCTAACCTCACATTTCACAAGTTGGGACTCAAATTTGCTTCTATATCCCAAGTTGTTCAGTAATCCATTCCACACCTCCTGATACTCCTCTTGTTAGACTATTTCTATACCATATAACATCCACAATACCCTCAGAGTAGTCACCACACTGCACAATTTTTGGCATATTTGTCAGTCTCCCCTAGTAAACTGTGAACTTCACAACGGCAGGGGCTATGTGCTCTTTATCTCCTCCCTTCAAAGTAATGGGCCTGCAATAGATGCCCAAAAGAGTGCTAGCTAAATGCATCCGTGAATTAGAAATGACCCGGTAAATGAGTGGCATTGAGAGAGCCCAGTAAATAAAATAAACTCTTCACTGATTACAAAAAAAAGTATTTCAGTGAAAAAAGTGTTCAGTATTGTGACTAGTAAGGTATTTCGTGGGCCAGTCATCAGTCACATGTGTGGAGATGTATATATTTGCTTTCCTGATACCCCTTGCAGCCTCTGTAGCGACAGTATGCCTTCCTTACTGGCTGTGTATATAAATTTACAGTCCAAAATTTGCAGTCTTTTTAAACAAGAGCAAAGCATTGTCTTTCAAAATAAGCATAATTTCCTGCTGATGACATAACAGAAATAGATCAAAGTCTAACTGCTTTTTTCAGACCCAAAATGGTCTCTGTTTACCTTACTCATTTAAAATATTACTCAATTGATGTACCATAAAATATAAATCAGGAAGGGAGGAATGCAGAATTCCCGATAGAATGCTTATTAACGGTAGGATCCCATCACTCTTGTCTGAGAAATATTGTATATTAAATATGTGCACCAGATTTTTGGCCCACTCTATTCCAATAGAAAATCTGTGTAAGTTGTTTAACCTTATAGCTTGAACGCTCACTAAAGCCAAGAGCTGAAATACACACAGAGGCTATAAAACATATGAATGAACAAAAAATGGAACGTATTTATAGAATGACAAATTAGCCACATTAAATTTAGAGAGCGGAAGGGGAGCCTCTCAAGGATCTACAGATTTTCAATTTCACGTGAGCCTTTGTTTGATTCTGATGTTTGGCTGTTCCATTTAAGGTAACTATTTTTACATCGTGGCATTTCCCCTGTATTATTTTTGTTCTAAAGTCTCGAATAAGACTAGTGGGTACTATTAAAAGCTGTTAATGTCAACTCCTGAATGGATAAAATTTAATACCAGGAAGAGTGATGTTTATTGTATAAATAGTGATTTATACAATAATGATGTAGCTTTAACTTTAGATGTTGCTTATCATTCACTCATTTACTCACAATGAATTTGTAAAATATTTACTGAGACTTTACTATGAACCAGACACCATGCTAAGTGCTAAGGACATGGAGATAAAAGACATAGTTTTATCCTGAAAGAACTCACAGTTTAGTGGTGAGAGACAGATAGATTAACAGATATTTCCAATATTTGATTAGCAAAGTGGAGATAATCACAGGGGGCTAATGGAACGTTGAAAGTAGACACCTAACTCAGCCCGTGGATCATGGTTGGCTTCCAGGAGGAGGTGACAAGTAGGAATTAGGAGCAGAGAAGAAAACAGCGGCATTCTGGATAAAGAGACAGCACGTGAGAAACTCAGAGACATAAGCAAACCATCCCCAGTGGCAGAACACTGAGCCTTTTTGTCACTCAAGAGATTCTTAGCTTTAAAGCATTAGTCAACCAGCCGATGTTTTCTGTGCTTGGACATTATTTCTTTCCCACATCATCAGATTAATTTGTCTTTTCAGGTTTGTCCCGGGAGTTTTAATCAGAACTTATTCTTGTGATTTGGATCTGGGCCGAATATGAGTCTATGACACCTTTATCTGTTCACTCTAGCTTGATGATCTGTTCCAAGCGAGTGGAACCCAAAAGTATGGAGCATGTAAAACATTTTCAACTGACAGATCTACATTACTTTACAACTTTAAAACATGTGCTTACCTCATCAACTCATCTGCCCTCACAGCCATCTTGTGTGATAGGTATTATTAATGATAATCCTAACTTTTAAAAGTGAAGAAAAAAGAAACTCATAGAAGTTTCTGACATGGCACACTCAGACTGGGTAAATCAGATAGTTTAATATAAATATTACTTATCAAGTATGGACAGAGTTTAGGATCACCAACAGGGGAGGGTGTGCTAACCTGGGCTAATAAAGTCAGGTAGGATATATGTGTACATATAACTGATTCACTTTGCTGTATAGCAGAAACTAGCACAGCATTGTAAAGCAAATATGTACAAACAAAAATTAATAATAACAAAAAAAAGCCAGGTAAGGAGGCTTTACCACGCTAGGCCTGGGTATTAGTATCCTACTGCTGCTGTAGCAAATTACCACAAACTTAGTGGCTTAAAATAACAGGAATTTATTATCACACAGTTCCAGGAGTCCGAAATCCAGAATCAGCTTCCCTGTGCTAAGTCATGATGTTGACAGGGAACAGTTGCTTCTGTGGGTTCTAGGAGAGAATCCACGTCCTGGCCTTTTCCAGCCTCTGGAGGCCATCTCCATCCCTTGGCTCACGTCCTCACATCACATCACCTTTTCTCTCCCTCTGAAGGACCCTTATGATGATAATGAAGGCCCATCAAGATAACCCAGGATAATCTTATCTCAAGATCCTTAATTTTATCACATCCACTAAGTCCCTTTTATGGTACGAAGCAACAGTCACAGGTTCCAGGGAAGATGGATATCCTGGGGGGCTATCATTCAGCCTACCACACCTGAGATGCAAGGGAGGGGAAGGTGATCAGGGCTCAGAGACAGCTGCATAGAGAGGGCACCTGATGTAAAATGTCTCTCTTCTTCAGAGAGACACAGCTGACGCGCAGACCCTCCAAGGAGGACCTGGAAGAATAAATACTGTGTTCTCATGCTCTCCTGCCTCTGACCTCCTACCTGAGTCTCCCACTGGCCAAACCCAACCAGTAGCCGGAAGGCAGTGAGAGCCCACTAATAACATTTATGCATGTTGGACTCTCCGATGCACAGCCAGGTAGAGAAGAATGAAGGGAGGTCCATGGGGCAAACAGAGGCCCTCCAACAAGCTTGCTTTTGTGAAACTATTTGTAATTTTTAATTTAATCTTCTTACAAAAGATATATGTGCTCATTACTTTAAATGCCTAACAGTAAAGAAGTATAAAAAATAAAATGGAAATTCTATCCCCCAACCTGCCCCAACATCCTTCACGCTCCCCTCCTAACTCAATCTCTAGGTGGCGGGAGCCACAAATGTATGTATCAGAGGAAAAACTGATTACACCCATAAAATCTTCTTCAACATTTTTCCTGAGGCAAAGTATGCAACAGTGCTATCCCTTTTGCCTGGAATTCTTCTCCCTTCATCATTTTATGCTTAAACCCTACTCACCTCTCAGGTCTCATCTCGAATAGCACTTCTTCAGGAAAGCTGTGCTTAACTTCCCAGTATAAATTAGATCCCCATCCCCATATACTTTATACATTTTTAGGATCTGGCATTTTCCTATAGTCAATAAAGATCATTTTCTTTGTCTGCTTAATTGATTAATGCATGTATGTTTATCTCCCCATTGGTTTCTGAGTTCTAGGATGCCCGATACCCTCTGTAGCCCCAGCAGTGGCTGGCACGTACTAGAAATAAAATGCTTTATGTCTATGTGTGTACCTTAACTTAAAATTTCACTTCTATAACAAAAGTTCAAAGTTGAGTACAAGCAAACTCATCAATATTTAACATATTTTCACATTTGTGCTCCCTGTCTCTCTCTCTCTCTGGCTTACTCCCTCTTACTCTTTCTTCCTTCCCCATTTTTCTCTCCTTCTTTCTCTTTTTCTCTCTCCTTGTTGATTTCTGTGCTAAATACCTGATTTCTCATTCAAGCTCTATTCTGACATCTGGAAATGTTAAACAATACTTAACTCAGGCGGGGGAATTTTCTTATTGTTTTCCTCTGCTTCATGGTAGGTTTTGGGGGGACTCTTTATCAGCTGACATTGTATGATTCTCATTTCTATTCTCTTCTTATATTAGTTTTGATTGCCATCATCTGTTCATTGTGATATGTCTTATATTTTTCTGGCTCAGAACAAGAGTAGTGTGGGTGGCTTACTAAATTTCTTAGCTGAAGAGAGCTTTCTTCTCTCAGTCTTGGGAAGTACAGCTTCTAAAATCAAGAGTGCTTTCTTTTGTTCTTTATAGAAAGTGTTCGTATATTTTCTTACTTTGTGATTCTTTTATATTTTGGTAAGACTCTTTATTTTCATTGTTTTTCCCCCCTTTTTTTCTCTTTTTTCTCTTCATCACCAAGCCTTTAAGGTTGTTCCCCTCTGCGGATATAGTGACGTAATGAGACTCCAACCTCTGGTCTTGTGTCTACTTTGAATCTCCTTCCCTCTGAGCTCTCAAGTCTTGGCCCTGTCCTCAATATTTCCACCTTATGGTGGGACCCCTCTTGTCTAGAGTTAATAGTATTTGCATTCTGTCAGCCTTAGACCCCGTTGCCCTCTTCTCTCTTCCTTGCAGCCTCCACATGGCTCTCAGTTCCAGCGTGGGCTCTGTAGCTGGCTCCACTGCTCTGGAAAAATTTCCCTACTTATGTGTAAATTGTAGTTTTCTCTGTCTCTTGGTCAGATCATAGGCATAGGGTCTGAATAATTTCTCTTTTCTCCTTGGGAACGTGTATTTTTTTTTTTGGAAAATGTCTGGAGAAACTCGGATTTGGAAGGCTACCCTGTATCATGGGAAATGAGAATTTCAATTGTGTTTTGAAAGAACAGATATTAACAGCCTCTTTTATGCAAAATATAGCTAGAAAAGTGTTCAAGTACCAGATATTGTATTAACTCATATTTTAAAAATTAAATTTAAAAACTTTTTTCCCAAAATTGATCTCAACCTAAAGGCCATCCACATCAACAACAGTGTCTTCTCCAACCCTCATTTTTGTTTCTAAAGCCATCAGTCAACAGACTTCTCTGTAATAGTAGAAGGCTAATCAGTATTGTTTTTGAGAGTTGTAGAAGTCCCCAAATATCTGTTCTTTACTTCCTCTCCAGTAATAGGAGCCTGTTTTAGTTAGGCATATGACTATGCTAAGTAACGACTACACTTCTTAGCTTCCCTTATAGCAAAGTATGGTCATAGAACATGTACTGCTCAATGGTATATAACTAAAAAATCATGGTGTGCCTTCTGTAGCGATCCCTAAAAGAGATGACTACGCTCTTATTTACCCTTCCTTATTTCTGCTTGATGGAATACCAACATAATGGTTGGAGCTCAAGCAGCCATCTTAAACTAGGAGGTGAAAGTCCCACATGTTCAAGATAGAAGAATAACAAGATAGAAATAACTTGGTTTCTTGATAATTGTGGAGTTGCCATATCATTCTAGGAATGCAAAATTGCAAATTGCATTTAAGGAAGAGAGAACTAAGTACCTGTGATTTTTAAGCCACTGTTATTTTATGTTTCCTGTCATTCTCAGCCAGACCTAATTCTAAAAGTAAGCTGGAACTCTAAAATAAACTGATGTAGACAACTGCTCTGTATCAACTGTAGCTACTAAATATAGTACTAAAATTACCTTTGGCTCATATAACTATAGTTCAGTTCTGAATTATCAAGAACAATGTTGCTTCATCTATGCATGGAACTGTCTACATTATGTGTAAATTTCCTCCATCTTCTTGTTGATGTAATTGATTCTGTATTATAAGATACTTGACCTATTATCTTTAACTTATAATTACCATAATTTCTTCCAACTTTGTTTCTTTAAAAAACTCATACATGTTTTGTAAGATTTTGTAAAACATGTAAGATTTTCTTACATGTTTTATAAGAAAAAACTCATACATGATTAGATGCTTTATAGTATATGTTTCTAATGAAAATGAATAACATTTTCAACTACTATATTTTATAATTAGTTATGTATCAGTATTGCTGTTGATTTGTATAAGTTGGTTCTGTATCCAGAAACCTCATTAAGCTCTCATATTAATTCTAAAAGTTGCCTGTAGATAACTCAATTGTATGTTTAAAATGTTCAGGAAACATTACTGTAAATTAATTTATTTACTGTGCAGCAACCACTCCAAAAGACAAAGCTAGGTAGATGAGGGAGAAAATGAAAAGATGGATAAATAAATAAGGTATACCCTGAATCAGTAAAAAGCTAATATACTTTGATGTACCATAAGATAGTGAGTTTCTCTATTTTTATATATGAGGATAAGAATGAATTAATTGTATCATTAAAAGAACCATTAATTTTGATTTTTATTCCCCATAGATTTCAATAAACTGATCAACTTAATTACTGAAATTCATTTAGGTCAATACAGTAACTTATTTATAGGGAATAAGCCCACCTTAGATGTTTTGTTCACACTGGGTAGATGCTCAGACAACCTAGAATGGTCTTGATGTAGGAATGAATACTACCTCTTCAAAAGCCAGCTCAGTCAAATTCTTCATTCATATTGGATGACACAGTTCCTCTAAAATTATTCACACAGGAACTTTGCAACTGCATAAATTATTTCAAGTGGCTGATAGCACATTCTATGAAATCTTTTACCTTCAATGAATGGCTAATGAGCCTGTCTGCTGTTGACAAATGGGAATGGAATATATTAGTCATAAAGAAAAATAGGCTTTCCAAGTTAAAAACTGGAAATAAATAGGAAAAGCAAACCATGAATAAATATCATGCCTTGAGAAGAAAGTTGAAAAACTGCCAGATTTCATGAGAAATTTTATCTTTTTTACAGTTCAAAATAAGTCTTTTCAGAGTGATTCGATTGTTTTTCACTCTTCAACTCATTCAGAGTTCATTATATTATCTCATATTGGTAATTTAATTTTACTGTATGTAATATTTTAGTGTTGCTCTAGCAGAGAGGAAAAGGTGTCCTTGGCCTGTGTCTGAGACCAGTCATAAAGTGACATACTATTGTTTTATACTCCCTTAAGAAAAAAAATCATGGTGATTGTAGAAAACAAGTGATGGGAAAGTAATCACGGATCTTCTTAAGCATTTTTCCCTAGAATTAACCTTGGTGATAATGTTGACCATCAGAGGAACCACCTTGAGCCTCATTCAATAGCAGTGTTCTTTGTAATGTGTAATGTGTAACCTGCTGCCATTTTCATTCATATAAAAAATTCATTATAATAATAACTCTGAACAGAGCCATATCTAGGCCAAGAGTCAAAAATCACTCACAGATTTCTAATGAGAATTAGAGAATTCCAATGGCAAATGCACATGTAATAAGAGAATCAACTCTGCTGGTATTTGAAGAGTTAACATTTTACACCCATTTGATTGATAAAGTTTCTAAAAAGTCTGACAAATAATATGTTGGCAATAGGAACTCTCAGGCATTACTGAAGGGAATATACATGTGGGACCACCACTTTGACAAATAACTAATTCATATCTAATAAGCTGAATTTATGCACTCTTCAACCCAGGAATCCTAGCTCTAAGTTTATATTCTCACACGTGTTTAAAAACAAGTGCAAAGAAATGCTTATCACAGCACTGTTTTTTAATAGCGAAAAAAATTGAAAGCAACCTAAATATCCATCAACAGGAGAATGGAAAAACAAAAGGTGATATAATCATACAAAAACCCACTACACTGCAGATAAAATAAACAAGCTAGGTTTACAGATGTCAATATGTATAAATATTATTAAAAATCATTGTAAAGCATATGTATAATATGGAGCAATTCATACAAATTTTTTAATTATTTTATATAGTTTATGAATGTATAACTTAAAAAATGAAGACAGTCTAGAAAGTGATAAACACCAATTCCAGGAATGGATGAAGAATAGCAGTGTGATACAAAACAGGTACACAGGGATTTTCAACTCTGTAGTACTACATATTTCATGTGGAGAATGAATGAATACAGGATTGTTATTTTACTCTATATTTCCTCATATCTGATATATAATTATGATAATTATATAAATTATAATAATTTATATTATTTTATACCCAAAACTGGCAAGAAGGAGTATTTATCTCAGAACCCCATACCCCACTGAGGCCTGAGTTTCTAATTAAAGACCTCCCCTGGGAGATAACCCCCAAAGGAAAGAAGGAGATACTATTCGTAGACATCTTCTCCCAGCTTATGCCACTGTCTAGAATTTACCCAGAAACATGACTTAGAAGCAACCCGTGGACACCACACATTCCATGTCTGAACGCTAAAGCTCAAGCATTGCTTCTATAATCAAATCACAGGAACTTTTCGCATGTTTCTCTGTTTCCTCATTTCCGTCCTTGGATTACTTGCTTTCACATCTGCTTCTCTTACTCTCATAGAAAAGCGTGGCTTTTATAGACGTGACATGTCTCGGCACAGGGAAACTTCTATCACTGTGCACTCTTTTACTTTAAAAGTTAATGTAGAAAGAAAGTGGAGTCTATGGTCAATAGAACTGGTTTAAGACTTGGTACTATTTGTGATTAATGAGCTGAGTGATCTCTGGAAAGTTTTTAACAACCTCTTATTCTGCTTCATTTCCTCATTTTAAAAAGAAGAGCAGGGAAAAAAACAAAGAAGAGCAGGGGGAAAAAAAAGAGCAGGGAACTCTACTCAATATTCTGTGAGAGCCTATATGAGAAAAGAATCTGAAAAAAGAATGAATATATGTATATGTATAACTGAATCACTTTGCTGTACACCTGAAACTAACACAACATTGTAAATCAACTATACTCCGATAAAGTCTTTTAAAAATTATAAAAAAAGAAGAGTAGTATTTGTGGGATTCTTATCAGTATCAGATGAAATCGAACATGTAAGTATTGATAAAAAATATACTTTAAAATATTTTATGGTACATTGTGTAATTGTGGTGACTGTTCAAATCTGATGATATAATATTAAAGTTCAATTCACTGAACATAATTTTATAAGGATCTGGCTAAGCTAATAGAAAACAGTCATAGCTTTCCAGAGTTCCACTATATCAAATGTGAGATATGACACTCCCTGCAGAAGTTAGGTACAGAAGTACCTAGCCTGAGCTATATGTTCCATGGATGTAAATATAAAGCACGGAAAGAAGTTATTTTGTTATTGTTTTTATTCCTCTCACCTGCTTCTATTAACTGCCTTGTAAACCTTGTAAGCAATCATGCCTGAACTCATTCATTACAATTGGGCCATTGTAAAATCTTTCGGACTCAGTGTCGTTCATTTTTAGCTTGTGGTCCTCCCTTCAATTCCCTCTCAGTTGTTGGTCTTTAATGTTGGTCCTTTGATAACTTCAACATTTATGCTGTAACCTTCCCTAAACCCTGTTCCTCAAGCTCTTCAATCTAGTGTCTGTCATCTCTATCTTTTTTTTTTTTTTGCGGTACGCGGGCCTCTCACTGCTGCGGCCTCTCCCGTTGCGGAGCACAGGCTCCGGACGCGCAGGCTCAGCGGCCATGGCTCACGGGCCCAGCCGCTCCGCGGCATGTGGGATCTTCCATGACCGGGGCACGAACCCGTGTCCCCTGCATCGGCAGGCGGACTCTCAACCACTGCGCCACCAGGGAAGCCCCCCTCTATCTTATTTTATACACACATCAACATACCTGGAATTACTCTACTTCCAAAATCAAAACCTGAGAAAGTCTCCTCTCTGAGTCAACCCTCAGGCTATAGTTTTTATTTCTTTGTTTCTTGATCTTACTGAATCTACTCCTCATCTCCAGTGTGCCTTTGATCTGGATCTCTTTCAGTTCTTTCAGACTATAACATCCATCAAGAATTACTTATCTTCCTACCCAAGCCTAGATTTCATGATCAGTCATGTCAGAACTGCTCTCATCAGAAACATAGAATTCTTTATAATCTTCAATTTCTGTCATGCCAACTTTCCACTTCCCAAATCTGCCCATTATGTTATTCATTCTCCTCTGTCCCCAAATCACAAAACATATCTTCAAGCAATGCGTCAGAAGGAGCTCCTCTGCTAAAAAAACTTCCTCCATTGAGTTACCATGCCATCTTGTTTCGTAGACACCAAATATTCCTCAACTTCTTGCAATCTGACCTCTCATTCCAGTATTCTTAAGCCCGCTTCTTTATGGTTTTCAAAGACCTCCTACTCATCCAAACACCCTTTCCTTGGGACAGTATCATAACTTGACACTACTTTGATGCCTCTATTTCACCTTCTCCTGCTCCTTCTGTTCAGTGAAGGCATTCTTCATACATATACCCTTTATGCTCTTCTGCAATTGCTCCAATTCGACAGATCATCTATAATCATGGTCTCATTAACTGCCTCTCGACAGATGTTTCCCAAATCTATGCCCCCAGCATAGCTTCTCTTGAATTTCCTACTTCCTAATAATTCTCTCTCCTTAGAGGTTCTACAAGCAGCAAAAATAAGCATGCCCACCCCAGATCCTGAATCCCTCCTCAAACCTTGTCTTCCCAATGTCAGTAAATGCCATCATGAGCCTGCTATTCAGATAAGCCCGGAACCTCATGTTTATCTCTTATTCCTTTACTCTTCTACCTCTCATCCACAAATTCTGTATGAATACTCTCCAATGTCTGTGGAATTCTCACCCTTCTTTGGGGTTCTAATGCCCCTTTTATCTCTTTATCTGGCTCTTATGATAATAGGCTGTTAGCTCTTTTCCCGACCCTCTTGTGGATCCTTCTCTCCTATTACATCTAATCCAACTACTGCCAAAGAGAACTTTTGATCAGAGCATAGTTCTGATTAGATTACTTCTCTCCTCAGAAATCATCAGTTGTCTGTGTATTACAGCTGAAGTTATTAAATATGGAATTGAAAACCCCTCGCGATCTAGAGCCAACTCATCTTTTCTGACCTCATGCATCTGTAACCACAACAGACTAGTGGTTATATGCTTTACTCTAAAGTTAGGGAGACTTGGTTTCAATCTTGGCTCTACTACTTCATTGTTGCCATAAGTGTTGATTAAGCTCTTTATAATGTTCCAGAAATTATTTGGGGAGCTGGAAATACACAAGTGATCAAGAATACAAGGTTCCTGCTCTCACAGAACTTGCATATTCTTTCAATAAATACTTGTCAAGAAGGGTCTACTATGTGCCAAGAGGTTCTACTACTATTTGGGTACAGGGGATAGAATTGTGAATAAAGCAGACAGACAAGTAAATGAATAAATAAATGACTGAGTAGACAAATACAAGTATATAATATATAAATATATGTCATTATAATTCGTTTCAAGATTTGATAGGCTGTTCAGGGAAGGCCTGTCTAAGCTGCTGACACTTGGGTTGAGAGCTGGGGGAAGAGCATTCCAGGAGAGGGATTAGCACGTGCAAATACCCTTGGCAAGAATGTCAAGAGTGAGCTTAGACTTATTAGAGAAATAGGAAAGGACTATGTGAGGGAAGGGTGTTGTGACTTTAGGCAAGTTACTTACTCTGTCTTTGCCTCAGTTCCTTCACCTCTCAAATGATACCAATACTATACTTCATCATTTTTGTAGTGAGGTTAAAATGAAATAATGCATATGACATGCTTAAAAAGTGGTATGAAACGTTAGATAAATTGTAGCTGTTACCACCTTTGATGCAACCACTGCACTAGGACTTCATGATACAGTCTCCCCTTCCAAGTGCTCCAAACTTCCTATCCCCTCTCCAACATATCTTTTTTTCACGATGTTCCTTTCCTTAAAAAAGAAATCTCATTTCCCCTCATTTTTGTCTATCAAAATACCATCCATATTTCAATATCATCTCTTCCATGAATCCTGCTCTGATTTTACCAGCGAAATTCATTTCTCATCTCTGGGCTTCCTTAATACTTTGTAAACATTCTTTTCAAGCCCAAATCACATTTCCCACTACCTCACTTCCTTTACTAGATTCTGAGCTTCTTTAGGATGAAACCAAGTGTTCAAATTTTTATCCCCAGCCCTAGCACCTACTCATGACACTACCTTGCCCAATTTATATAAATGCCTGATAAATATTTATCAAACTGATTTGGAATTGAACTAATTCAGTTCACCTTGGGCTTGTCACTTGATCCTTTCCATTATTGCTTAATTTATCAAGAGTGGCTTATGATTTTCTTTAACTTTTCCTAGAAATAATATAGGCCCATTAAACTACAATAGATAGGAACTGATATACAGTAAATTCTCATTGTTCATGGTAGTTACGTTCTATAAAGTTCTACAAACACCCAGTTAGCAAACACTGAGTCACTGATCCTAGAAGTAATACCGAGTTAGGCTCCTGTGAATCTCTAGTTACAACATTTTTGTCAACCAATCAGCAGTAACCTTATTTAATGTGCATTGATGATTAAAGACACCATTTGAATGTGTATTGTTGGCTCATTAACACTGAACTCACATCCAACAGCAGTATAACCATGCCTGGATGAAGTTTATCTAGCGTACCTATATTTTCTATAAAGCACATCACAGTCTTCTTGCAGCACTTCAGCTCTACACTTGAGGGCCATTTTAAATAGCAACATCACCAGTGAAACACAAAAAAATGAAAAATATGACACTAAATATATTACAAAAAGACACTTGGTTACAGTATTAGCTGAAACAAGAAGGCAGCTCATCATCTTATTCAACCTTAGCTGGGAACATGCGTGTTGGGCAACTCAAATTTTTCTCTGCTGTGTACAAGTCCACAAATGACCACAAAAGCACTGTGAGTTTTGATCTGCGGGTTACAAATAAATTTTTGCAAGTAGGCAAGTTCACAAATACAAAATCTATGAATAATGAGGTTTGACTAGATGTGCCTCTGTGGTGTGTTGTTACAGTAATGGTCCCACATTAAGTCCTGCTTGCCTGTATCCCCATCCTTGTGTTATCCTCTTTCACACTGACTCCAGCTTTGGCCACGTGACTTGCTTTGGTCAACAGGACGTTAGTAAATATGGAGCAATCAGAAGCTTGAAAAGTGCTAGTCATTAGGGCTTGAACTCTTAAAATGCTGCCACCATGTGAAGAAACCAGGACTATTGTGCTAGAGAGGAAGGGATGAGCAGACAGCCAGCATCCACCACCAGACCTGTGCATGAGGCCATCTTCGACCACCTAGCCAGTTAAGCCACAAGATGACTGCAGCACGTAAATCACTCCAGGACACTCAATAAGAAAGCTGCCCAGCTCAGACCCTCTTAAATTGCTGAGTCACAGATTGTGAGCAAATAAAATGGTGGTTGTTTTAAGCCATTAACTAGTGTAGTAATTTGTTACAAAGTAATAGATAACTTATACAGCCTCCATATTCCTCAGGTCTGTAGTTTTAAGAAGATTTTTTAAAATTGCATACTTCAAAGAAATCTGAAGTTTATTTGCAAATACTCCACATAATCTTAAATAAGTTATTCCTCTCATACATTGCATGTTAGAATACATTCCTTCTAGATCCTCAATGAAATCAAATGACATCTTGCCATCCACACTCATCGTAAGCAATGTGATTGCCCACGTTTCCCATAGTTGGCAAGGAAGAGCAATGTCCCCAAGGCAATTGCTTATTCTTCTGATATCCCCACTGGGAGCATTTCTGCAGCAGACTGCACCCACCCTTCCTTTTTTCCTCCTCCCCCTCCCCTTCCCCTTTCTTCTTCTTCTTCTTCTTCTTCTTCTTCTTCTTCTTCCTCCTCTCTCTCTCTTCTTTCTCTGTTTCTATCTGTAACAGTAAGCCAAACCTCTCTGAACTGTAAGAGTTTTGTTTTTAATTTCCTTAACTCCTATCTCAGTTAGATTGTAAATTATGAAAACTAAAAATGTCTTATTTTACTATAGGATTTCCAGCAGTGCCTACACTAGTATTTTTCATTTGTTATAGATGCATGTGCACGCATACACAATAAAGTTAGGAGGAAGAAAAACCTAGTACTGCCTTTCCAAAAATTGAATTTGGAAGGTAGGTAGATGAAAGACATTGTGAAATAAAATATGTACATATATATCTGACCATACTAATGAACTGTTATTTAATATCTTGCTTATAAACTGTTTATAATATTTTTCTTTATTTTGACTTTTTTTATTCTTTTATACTAAGCCTGACAACTACAAATCATACTAAAGATTGATGTGTTTTTCTACTTATTTTGTGTAAAGGAAGAGCTATGAAGGGAATTAAGAAGGACATGACTTTTGGAAC
The DNA here is from genome assembly GCF_003676395.1 of Aethalodelphis obliquidens. Taxonomy (NCBI): domain Eukaryota; kingdom Metazoa; phylum Chordata; class Mammalia; order Artiodactyla; family Delphinidae; genus Aethalodelphis; species Aethalodelphis obliquidens. The sequence goes on along the minus strand of NW_020837950.1, from coordinate 5,934,563 downwards.
ATTCAAGCACAGACTTGTAGACTTTGGAACTTCAGGATTCTTTATAAGAAAGTGCCCATGGTCTAGGAGGCTGGGGTTCTAGCCCACGTGGTTATGGATTCCTTTTTCTTTTAATATTCTGTATGTTTGGCCTATGATGTTCGGAAGTCAACTCTTACAGAGAATGGAGAAGGGTGAAAAACCATAGACAATAAAGCTTTGAGAGGTTTGTCTCTGACAGGAATTTCCTTTCCACTAAAGCAAGAAGTGATGTCCTAATCCATAACAAATTTCTTATAAATCTCTCCTCTATAGTCACTATCACCTAGTTTTGAGGAGAACATATAAGACTCTTTTTAATCTCCACATAATTTCTTCATCAATTGGCTAAATCTATAAAACTTGGTAGTATTGAAAGTTGAATTCTCATAGCAACAATTTAAAGACTTCATAAATTGAAAATATTGAACTGGACCTGAGACCTGTGCTCCCAGAAAAGAACAGTCATTGAGAAATCTCCCCCTCACCATTTTTGCTTTCCAAACTCCCCTCACCATTTTTTGCTCCAGGAAATGGTCAGTCACAAAGAACCCTTCCCCATGTGACTCAAATAAGACTCACTGTCCACTCTTTCCCATGACTCCCAAAAGACTCCAGATGATTCCTTCTTTATCTGCCTATTGTTAAAGAAAAAAAATTCTTGCAACTATTAAAACAATACTTTAATCGAAACTATCGCAATAGGAGTCAACTCTATTGTGATAGGGGAGAGAGATTGCGCTCAACTCCAACTCCAACAAGGAGAAATGGAGATTTGTAGCCAAGGAGTAGAGTGAGGGGATCAGCAGATGTAAAATTGCTAAGAGGAAACATCAAGGGTAGGGGGATTCATGTCAAAAATTGGCCTAACAGGATTCTTGCTAAAAGCAAAACAATGACTTATACATCAAAGGTGGGGATGAGGGACTTGATCAGATATCAGTGGTGCTCTGATATCAAGGTTGGGGTATTCCACTTAGCTGACTTAGCAGGATTCTTGCTAATGCTAGGCTCAACAATAACAGACACAGAAGGCAAAGGTCAAGGGTCTACTTGAGAAGAGGGCTCAGAGGAACCTAATTCAAGGTTGGTCAAGGAGTATCTTTGACCCTATACAAAACCCCAGCCTGCCCTTCCTTTTCTTTGAGACATTTCTCATTAGTGAAAGTTCTCTATGTTACCATAACCTCAATAAGATCATCTCCTTGATCTTTCCATTCTTTTTGTTTTTAAAAATAACATTGGCGTGTTTGTATTACTTTGGAGCAGAGGTTCTCAACCCCAGCTCAAGAGGCTCCAGGAGTCCACGGCCCCTGGAACTGGAGACTGAACTGTGTGAAGATGCAAATTTGAGGGAGCAAAGATTTCATGCATAGTGTTCATATCAAATTTTCAGGCAAATATGTGTCCCCATAACAATTTAAGAAGTACTGACAGTTGTTTTCCATGTTTTAATTTGTTTTAAGTGTGGGATGGGATTAGTTCTGTGTGATTTAACTCAGAATGGAAGAGACGTATTCCCTGTTTTCCTTAGCAAAGTTCAAATTCACAGGTATCTCTTTTCTCTTGTGAGAAAAATTGAAGAATTGGGTAGGACAATAAGTTAATTGCAGCAATTCTAGGTGTCTTAGGCACAGAATTAATAATTCTGTGCTAATTCTAGGAGGTTAAGTAATCTTCATAAAACACAGGTTAGGTGAAGTGAAGGTAAAAGTCGCTCTCTTTGGGACGCTAGAAAATAGAATCTGATTCCATTTGTATGGTTATCATTGCCCTTTTAAATTCTCATTATCTCCATTAATCACAGTGAACTCTTTCAGCACAAATTAATAGTTCATGCAAACATTATATGTTTCACCCTTCCACAGGAGTTTCTTCAAGTCAGTGCTTATGCAGTGGGTCTGAATATACGACCACAAATATTAATTATCAAATATTATCAAGTATTTTATTTTCTTTGAATCAGGATAAATCTAACTTCAAACCCCCATCCCAGTGGACTGGGAGAGAATTCAATCTCATATATTTCCAGGGCTACTTTCACTACCCAGGATGGACAACAGTGCAGGGATTATGCCCATTCATTCAACACCTGCAATTAAGCCTGGTACCAAGTATACTATAATCCTCACCATCCAGCATTGCATATTCACTAAATAATTTTTCTCCATGGTATTTATTTCAATCTGACAATATAATACATTTCATTTATTTTTTTTGTCTATTTCCCCACTCTTGAAATGTAAACTCTTGTGAGTAGAAATGTTTCTTCTTTTACTCCCCATTGTATCCACACTACCTGGTACCAGGCTTAAAAGCAGGTGCTGAATGAATGGATATAATCCCTGCACTGTTGTCCATCCCTGGGTAACGAGAGTAGCCCTGGAAATGTATAAATTTGACTTCTTACCCAGAATCTGACTACAGATTCAGTTGCAACAGAGTAATTAGTTCAGCTCATGGAGCCCTGGGACTGAGATGGCTCTGAGCTTAGATTTGTCCTCAATCAAACCAATGGGATTGGGCTTTTGTATCCCCGTAGTGCCCAAATTGGAAGAGAGAGGGTGTCTTAGTTTGCTGAGATTGACATAACAAAATACCACAGACTGGGTGGTTTAAACAACAGCAATTTATTTTCTCACAGTTCTGGAGGTTGGCAGTCCAAGGTCAAGGTGTTGGCAGTCCAAGGTCAAGGTGTTGGCAGGTTTGGTTTCTCCTGATGCCTTTCTCGGTTTGCAGGTGGCCGCCCTCTTACTACATCTTTATTTGGTTGTCCCCCTGTACACATATATCTCTCTGTGTGTGTATTCTAATCTCTTCTTCTTATTAGGATACCAGTAAGATTGGATTAGGGTCACCCTAACAGCCTCATTGTAAAATAATTACCTATTTACAAACCCTACCTCCAAAAACAGTCATATTCTGAGGTACTGGGAGTTTAGGGCCACAACATATGAATTTGGATGTAACACAATTCAGCCCATAGCACTCTACCCTGTGGACCTCCCAAATTCATGTGCTTCTCACATGAAAAATAAATTCATTTTTATCCCAACAGCCCAAAAGTCTTAACCCATTCCAGCAACACTAAGTCCAAAATTTCATCTAAATAGTATCTAAATCAGGTATGGGAGAGACTCAGGATTCTTCTTGAAGCAAAATTCTCCAGCCGTGAACCCATGAAACCAGACAAGTTATCTGCTTCTAAAATACAATGATGGGACAGGCATAGGAGAGACATTCCCATTCCAGAAGGGAGAAATTGGAGAGAAGAAAAAGGGCTATGGGTCCCACATGTGTGGAATATGCTACCAGAATGCAGAAAAGACTACCAAGTATTTTCCTTCTTTCTCAGTGGTGAAAAATGTGAGATGCAATAATCCCTTTTACATTGGAGGGGATGTCCTTGCATTCTAGACTAATAGACCCTTAAAACTTCACTGATGTGGTAGCTCCCCGGATACCTGTAAGTCTGTCACTCACCCTTTGGAGGGTATGTGTCTTACAAAAGTCTTCAAAGTACTCGCTACTTGTCGCTGGTTAACATGATATCATAAAATAGGACTGGGAAGAGGGGCAAGTTGATCTGTAGGGCAGTGGCAAGAGGGGCCTCGGCTAATTCCACAGGATGATCGGAGTTACACGAGCTTTCAGAATTCACCTTGTGTCTCCCCACGGTGTTGAGCAGTCATTAGATGCCCCTGGTAAAGGGGCAGAAATTGGGCCACCCAGTTCATTTCACTGAAGATCAATTCCTGGAGAGGGACCTGTAGATGAGTCCTTTGGTCTTAAAGGAAGATCTGTGTGATGCACACTTATCCACTACAACATGGATTCATGCTCTTATTCTTAATGGCCAATGTGAGATAACAACTATTGTCTGAGTGAGGCTGAATAATTTGTCTCGGGTTATGCAACCAGTAAGTGGTAGAGCTGAAATCAAACTAGGGGGATTCACGCAAGCTTCTTTACCCCTAAGCATTCCACTCTAATACCTGAAAAAAAGAAAAAGGAAAACAGCACGCTTGATCCAGGCTCTTAGGGAGGGTACCAGGACCAGGTATTTAATGAAAAAAAACTGAACAGAATAATTTTATCTACTCCCACCATAGTGTTTTCACTATGATAAATCTTTTTACACTATTTCTCCTCCCACCTCAAGCCCAAGAACCTTTTTCAGATTCAGGCTTAGGGCTGAGCTAACATGTTTCTCTGTCATATCCATGGCTTTATTATGCTGTATCTCAAACCAGGGAACACTGGGAATTGGAGGATCTTTCTCCAGGTCTAGAAGTCATTTGAAAATCCAAGGCCCCTGCTCCACCCTCTGGAGCAGCCAACCCCTAAATAATATTCAAACTTCCTGTGTCTGCCAGGTTAGGAAACAGAAGGCACATTCAAAGTCGGTTATTCATAGAGTTTAATTGAGGGATTCCTCAAAGGTGAGGCAGAGTTAAGGAATCCAGCATGTAGATAGAGCAGTGCCTGGGACTAGCAATAGTGAGGACCCTTAAACTTGAAGGATGAGGTGAGGGAGAAAGTGGCTTTATAAGAGGGCCACCTGACCGCCAACTGGGGGAGCCCACAAGGAGAGAGCTGGAGTAATAGATACCCTGGCTTCATGCCCTCCTCCAACCTCTTGCTGCTGCCACTCATTAACGAGATGCAAAAAGAACCCAAAGGGGCATGGAGCCCTCTGAACAGTTCATACAGGGTAGCATCCTGGGGCATGGAAGGGAGCAGATAAAGGGTGGAGACTGGGTCCGGAGGAGCAAATGGAAAATATCAAACACACTTTTTAACTCTATTACATTGTGCCTTAGGTATCAACAGTTCGGGTGTAGTGGGTCTTACAAGCCTAGTCCAAGTGGAGACACACCTAGAACTTTCTTATTGCCAGCATGTATGTGCCCATAGTGTGGTGGGTGAGAGAGGGGAGGAAGTATGAAGGAGATTAAGAAGAGCAGAAAGAGACTTTAAAAACTCTAATACATTACACACAAGGAGAGAATTGAGGTTAATGTGTGTTTAATTCAGGGACCAGTGTCTGATAGTATTTTTTTAAGGGAATTATCCTTCACCAGAGATATTTACGTAACTCTGTGACATTATATAATATTATGTAATATAGGTTCTTTCTGTCCTTGGACTGCAACCCACAGAAACATTCTATCAGTGAGGTTGAGTTATAATTAGATTCTTCTAGCATGATGCAGTGAACAGTGGACAGTGCGTGCGGGCTTTAAGGCAGACTCATCTGTGTAAGATTGAGCAAATTATTTAACCCCTCAAATGAGCCCAATTTCTTCCCCAAATGAGTATAATAACAACAGTCACCATTTATATAGCACAGCCACGCACTGTGCTGGTGAAGTGGATATTCATATGTCCACTTTACAGATGAAGAAAAAGACACTTGGAGAGGTGAAATAATTTCCCCATGGCTACTAAAGGGTGGAGCCAGGATTTAAACCCAGTCTGTCTGACTTCAAAACTCTAGATCTTAATCACTATGCTGAACTCTAGTTCAAATGACTTTTGAGAAAATTAAGTGAACTAAATGTTTTGAAGTGCTTGACTCAAACCTGACATATGTATGATGTTCAATACGTTTGCCAAAAGAAATTGAATGAATGAATGAAACTCTTGCTGAAAGCCCATTCAGTATTGTAATAGTTTATTTAATAGGAAAGGCCCAATGCATGACAAGGAAAGGGCATAGAGAAAGAAGTAATATTTATGTGGCACTGACTGTACCACGTGCACTAGGTATGTACAATTTACTGATTGCTTGGTGTGACCCAAGTATCAAATAATTCTGTATTGATTGATAGCAAGAAAAAGAGTATGTCCAAGCAAAAATGGACTTTTGGTAACCATAATGTCTATGGTAGGCTGCAAGTAATGCCCCCTCAAAGATACAGTCACTTCCTAATTCCCCAACTTATGAATATTCCCTTATATGGCAAAAGAGTGAAAATCATCTAATTTTGCAAACAGTGTAACTAAATTAAGGATCTAGAGAGAAGTTTCTTATCCTGGATTATCTAGGTGGGCCTGAAATGCTATCACATGTATCCTTATAAGAGAGAGACAGAGGGAGTTCTGAGACAGACACACACAGAGGAGAAGGCAATGTGAAGAGAAAGGCAAATATTGGAGTGATGGGGCCACAGGTTAAGGAATGCTTCACTTCAGGAGCCACCAGAAACTAGAAAAGACAGGGAAGGGATTCCCCACTAGAGCCTCAGGAGGGAGTGTGGTCCTGCCAACACTTGATTTCGGGATTCTGGCTTCCAGAAATGTAAGAGAATACATTTCTGTTGGTTTAAGTCACCAAATGTGTGGTAATTGGTGACAACAGTGATTGGAAACTAATACACTGTCTTTACAAGTGATACTTGCTTAGGTTGTGCTACCTTTTGAAGGTAACTTTTGACAAAACAAATTATTGTCACTATAATAAAGACTGAATTCTTTAGGAAATATATTATTAATTGCTATAAAAAATTGAAAACCCAAATATTTCATTGAAGAACTACTTTTTTAGCCTTGAGGCTAACTAAAAGAAAGAGGTTGCTACCAATGAATTACATGAGTATGTGGTGTGGGGAAGGATTGGATGACAGGAAAGAAGGAAGTTGAGTCTTGAAGTGGGCAGTGGCAATGCTGCTGGAGGGGGTGCCCACTGTATCTTTCCATAAACCATGGCCAGTAGCACAATGCTATGGATACCTCTGGAAAGTGATAAAAAGATGTTGGTTCACAAAATCAGAAATTTCCTGGTTGATATCTGAAACTGACCCCCATACATGGAGCAAGGAGAGACCAAAAAAAGAAAGAGGCAGACCACTCCAGGTTGGTAAGTGGCAGTGTTAATAAGCAAGGGAACTTACTTACAAAGCTTGTCTTGGGTGGCCACAAGATGAATAGATCTCTGCACCTGCCCACCAGAATCTTAAAAGTATATATAGAGGCCTTAACTGGGTTCAGTCATATATTCAGTCCAAATGGTCTCAACAATACCTTGCTCTCTCAAGGCTGCATCCTTGAAGTGGCTCCTACTATGGGAATGGTGAGAAGAACATACATTTCAAGGATGGAGAGGGGGTGGGGAGCCTCTGAATGCCTGGGTCCAGCAGTCATGTCATCTCAATGACCTTCTCCAACAAACAACCACCCAAATCTATACACAGAGATAAGAAGGACCTCAAGAACCTCAGTGACAGGGGGATTTGGAGAGATATAGTAGCAGGGAGAGAGAGGATACTCAGTGGCCCCCCTTGGAGAAGCTAAAAGCTCAGTGACTATGATGACACAGATTTAGTTCTGACCTGAGCAGAGAGATATCATTTGAAGGAAGCTAGCTGAGCAGGGACACAGTTTCATGGGTCGAATCAAAGAAACCATGAATACCAGTGCTTAACATTGAACTTGCGGAGTATTTTCTCTCTTGAGTCTCTGTCATCCCATAACAATGAGAGGACAGGTCTCCATTCTGTTGGTTAGAAATACCAATGTCTAAAACAACACGTGGAACACTGTGAGTGTTCACCAATTGTATGCTGATGAGTGAACTTCCAGTGGAACCCATTTGTGTTACTGTGGGAGGGGAGGACATTCTAAAAGACCTCAAATGGGGGCCGTTATTTGGAATCTGTCCTTTATTGTCTTAGGAATAACTTCTGAATATCCAATGGAAGGCAGCCAAAGGGCTGCCCAATTCCATATAATGGACCCTCATTTTGAGGGTTTTGTCAGACTGGGCCTCTTAGCGGGGCTGGATTTATAAGGTTAAAAGCCTTAAAGTCTTCTGCACCTACCAGTTCAGTCTACAGTTAAAAAATAGAATCTCTAGAGCTAGGGATAAGCAGCAGAATGCTGAACCAGAAGCAAAATTTCTTGAATCCCAATCCTTTCTTCCATCCTAGAGCCACATTGGCATTGGTGAGGCTTCAGAAGCTCCTGGAAGATTCCTATCAATTTATTAATAACTAAGGCCTTTTATGTTAAAACAACGGTGCATGATGTTTAGTAAAATTGATTTTTTTTCCCATAAGAGACGTTTAAAATAAATTAGCTGTTTTAAGAGAATCATGGTTGTCAGCAAATGGAAATATCATATGCTTAACTCAAATCACAGCAATGCTGTGTGTTAGTCATTTGATTTCTTTGGGCCTCACTTCTTTCATCTGTAAAATAAGGAGGTTGAAAGAAATAATTATAGCCATGTTAATAGTCACCAATGGTCTAGAAATCTATGACGCAATCACTAAGAGCTGGAAATGTTCTGCTTTTATGATGATAAATCACTTCCTTACTAATGTAAATGTACTTAGAAAGAAGTCAAAATTTACTGGAAGGCAGTGGAAATTAGTCTATTATATGGTCCTTTTTACTACTGAACAACACAAAGTGACAAAGCAACAGTTACCTGGGAAGTATAAGCCCTGGAGACTGACAAATCCAATGATTTTAGGGACTGGATTAGCCTTTCATATTGACCAGAGAAATATTGTGAGCTCTTTGAGTACATGAACCATGTTTGCTACATGCCTGAAACATAATAGCAGACACTTATGTTTACTATAGAGCCTATTGTCAGACTTTATTTCCAGACACAGGCATGATAAAGAAAACTAGAATTTCTTACAAGCTTTCAGCATTGTATCCATGTTCAACTCTGTTGGAGTTTCAATCAAGGTTTTCCATGGCAACAAATTGATGATGGTCATAATTACAGCACACTGTATTTTTAAAATATTGTATCCAAGTTTCCAAGTATCTTTAATATCTTTATTGGAGTATAATTGCTTTACAATGTTGTGATAGTTTCTGCTGTATAATAAAGTGATTCAGCTATAGGTATACATATATCCCCATATCTGCTCCCTCTTGCATCTCCCTCCCAACCCTCCCTATCCCACCCCTCTAGGTGGTCACAGGGCACCGAGCTGATCTCCCTGTGCCATGCGGCTGCTTCCCACTAGCTATCTATTTTACATTTGGTAGTGTATATATGTCCATGCCACTCTCTCACTTCGTCCCAGCTTACCCTTGCCCCTCCCCGTGTCCTCAAGTCCATTCTCTATGTCTGCGTCTTTATTCCTGTCCTGCCCCTAGGTTCTTCAGAACCTTTTTTTTTTTTTAGATTCCATATATACGTGTTAGCATACGGTATTTATTTTTCTCTTTTTGACTTAATTCACTCTGTATGATAGACTCTAGGTCCATCCATCTCACTACAAATAACTCAATTTGGTTTCTTTTTATGGCTGAGTAATATTCCATTGTATATATGTGCCACATCTTCTTTATCCATTCATCTGTTGATGGACACTTAGGTTGCTTCCATGTCCTGGCTATTGTAAATAGTGCTGCAATGAACATTGTGGTACATGACTCTTTTTGAATTATGACTTTCTCAGGGCATATGGTAGTCCTATTTTTAGTTTTTTAAGGAACCTCCATACTGTTCTCCATAGTGGCTATATCAATTTACATTCCCAACAACAGTGCAAGAGGTTCCCTTTTCTTCACACCCTCTCCAGCATTTACTGTTTGTAGATTTTTTGATGATGGCCATTCTGACTGGTGTGAGGTGATACCTCATTGTAGTTTTGATTTGCATTTCTCTAATGATTAGTGATGCTGAGCATCCTTTCATGTGTTTGTTGGGAATCTGTATATCTTCCTTGGAGAAATGTCTATTTAGGTCCTCTGCCCATTTTTGGATTGGGTTGTTTGTTTTTTTGATATTGAGCTGCATGAGCTGCTTGTAAATTTTGGAGATTAATCCTTTGTCTGTTTCTTCATTTGCAAATATTTTCTCCCATTCTGAGGGTTGTCTTTTCATCTTGTTTATGGTTTCCTTTGCTGCGCAAAAGCTTTGAAGTTTCATTAGGTCCCATTTGTTTATTTTTGGTTTTATTTCCATTTCTCTAGAAGGTGGGTCAAAAAGGATCTTGCTGTGATTTATGTCATAGAATGTTCTGCCTATGTTTCCCTCTAAGAGTTTTATAGTGTCTGGCCTTCCATTTAGGTCTTTAATCCATTTTGAGTTTATTTTTTTGTATGGTGTTAGAGAGTGTTCTAATTTCATTCTTTTACATGTAGCTGTCCAGTTTCCCCAGCACCACTTATTGAAGAGGCTGTCTTTTCTCCATTGTATATTCTTGCCTCCTTTATCAAAAATAAAGTGACCATATGTGCGTGGGTTGATCTCTGGGCTTTCTATCCTGTTCCATTGATCTGTATTTCTGTTTTTGTGCCATCAACTGTTAATCTTTTCCAGGTTTCTATACCAACCCTCTTATCTGAGCCCTCCATGATCACTTACTTTTGTGACTTTAAAATCACCTTTTTGCTAAAATTCTGATCTATCATCTGAACCCCAAACGTAATACACATATCCCCATCTGGACTCCCCGCAGGCGTTTCAGATTTAGCACTTGATGCACATTGTAAGTTCCAAGATGGAATTCTTAAGCTTCTCCTGCAAGGCTGCTCCATCTCCAGCAAAATACACTTCCGATATGAGTACCCACATCTATCCTATCTTTTAGATAAACATCAGATAAATTCAACTCCTCATAGCATATTCCATGGGTGATCAAATTCTTCATATTCTACCTCAAAAATGCTTCTCAAATTACTTTTCTTGTCTCCATCCCCACTTCCTCTGCCATAACTCAGATTATCATCTCCATTTTTATGTTTTTATACCATCTTCTTCTCATTGTCTCTCTCTACTCTTGACAGTTCTCCACACTGCCGCCAGTCACTGCCCTACAAAATGAAGCTAATGGCATCACTCTCTTACTCAAAAACATCACTGAACCCGTAGAACCTTCAGTAATTTGGAATAAAATTCTAACTTCTGCACTTTCACATGTGAGGGGATTTGCAGTCTGGCCCAACCCTTTTCTAGCATTATTTTTTGCCACTCTGTGAAACACTTAGTACAACTGAGACTGAACTTCTTTAACTCCCCACTCATATCCAAACTTTTTCAGGATTTTACTTTTTTAAACCAAGTCTTTTTCCTGATGCATGTAACTTCTCAATAGAGCATTTTCTTATTATTCAAGGAATGGTCAGTTGCTCCTGTTCTAAGTTCTCAGAGCTTTTTAGCCCTTATATATATGTAAGTGCCAACCTACCAAATTGTACAGTAATTTCTTCGTTTATGTCAACTCACACCACTAGATAGTATTAATTTATCTATGTCTATGTACAAGATTCTTGACAAATCTAAAAAGTGAAATCTGATATGTAGTACCTTTTAGAAATTACATGCTAGTTACTTTTTATGGTGTTTTAAAAATACTATGTTTTCAAATGTGACCTAATCAAACTTATAAGCTTTTGCACAGCAAACCATAAACAAAATGAAAGGACAACCTATGGAATGGGAGAAAATGTTTGCATATGATGCAAACAACAAGGGCTTAATTTCCAAAATATGCAAACAGCTCATACAGCTCAATTAAAAAAATAAAACCAATCAAAAAAATGGGCAGAAGACCTAAATAGACATTTCTCCAAAGAGGACACACAGATGGCCAACAGGCATGTGAAAAGGTGCTCAACATCATTAATTATTAGAGAAATGCAAATCAAAACCACAATGAGATATCACCTCACCAGTCAGAATGGCTATCCTTAAAAGGTCTATAAATAATAGATGCTGGAGAGGGTGTGAAGAAAAGGGAACCCTCCTCCACTGCTGGTGGGAATGTAAATTGATACAGCCACTGTGGAAAACAGTATGGAGGTTTCTTTAAAAACTAAAAATAGAGTTACCATATGATCCAGCAATCCTACTCTTGGCATATTTCTGGAGAAAACCATAATTCGAAAAGATACGTGTACCCCAGTATCCTTAGCAGCACTATTTACAATAGCTAAGACATGGAAGCGATCTAAGTGTCCATTGACAGATGAATGGATAAAGAAGATGTGATGTGTGTGTGTGTGTGTATATATATATATATATATATATATATATATATATATGCAATGGAATATTACTGAGACATAAAAAAGAAGGAATAATGCCATTTGCAGCATCATGGATGGACCTAGAGAATATTATACTTAGTGAAGTAAGTCAGACAAAGACAAATATCACATGATATCACTTATGTGGCATCTAAACAATGAGACTAGTGAACTTATTTACAAAACAGAAACAGACTCTTAGATGTAGAAAACAAACTTATGGTTACCAAAGGGAAAAAGTGGGATGGTTAATCCCAAAAGTTGGGATTAACATATACACTCTACTATAAATAAAATAAACAACAAGATCCTACTGTATAGCACAGGGAACTGTAACCAATATCTTTTAACAACCTATAATGGGAAAGAATCTGACAAAGAATATATATATATATATATATATATATATATATATATATATTCCAAATCACTTTGCTGTGTACCAGAGACTAACTCAATGTTGTAAAACAGCTGTACTTCAATTTAAAAAAATGCTATGGTATCAAATAGTGCGGATAGTGAGTTTATTAGACATTTATACTTTATAAACCTCAGATAAGAGTATTTAATGACCAGTCAAGAAATTGCATTTAACATTACTAATGCAGTCTTGAAGAATAAATTCCATTGTCTTCTTTTTTTTCCCAGAAATATTTACTTTTTGAAACCTATGGTTGCTACAAAGTACTACTTGAAGTATGACCTAATAAATAATAAGACCATTTTGACCATAGAACATCTTCTTCACTGGTTTTAGCAGTGAAGGCTAACTATGCAGTTTTTCATAAGAACATAATAAAACTTAAGGTGCCAAAGCATAATGCAATGTTTCTTCATTCTAAAATATGGCAGAAACTCCATCACTTGAGGTTTGCTTTGCTTCTCCAAGTTCAAAAAGAAATGCTCTACTTAATTACTTGGCTTCATTTTTGAAAGAAGTCCATTTTCTACTTCTACAAAATTTTTCTTTGCTTTTTCTGTTTTATAAGACTTTGTTGATGGTAAAATTGCTGGCTTACACTTATGTTACCTAATTCAGAGCATTTGAAAAGGAAGAAAAATTCTCCCTTTACCACATTAACATCTTAGATCTGAGAATGTGTTTTGATATTGCCACATGCACAGTTGAAATTCTTCTTTCACTCCATGAACATATCTATATTTGGTCATAAATTTTGATGTTACTACATTCTCTATTTTTGGTCCATCCTTAAGCAGCAGTCATTGAGAACCTGCAAATGAGAACTATGAGTAAGGTCTTTGGAAACAGAGCAAAGAACAGTTCACTGTGACTGAAGAAAATGGAAGATACAAGTCTCAATTTGGAAGACAATGTAATTAAGTTATACTACTTTAACTTGATGGATAAATGCAATAGAATAGCAATTCCAGGTTCCATAGGATAGCCTAAGACATATTAAGGCAAATACCCTTACTTTTACCTTCAAAATATTAATCTATGAATGCATAGGCAGGTAACAAGAAGAACAAAGAAAATAGATGATAGATAGAGGGTAGAGGATGGATAGATAGATAGACATCCAAAGTCACCCACAGATGATTGATGATAAATTGCTTCTTAATTTTACAAAATGTTTTAATATTGTAATAGAACTCCACATGTTGTTAGATTTTAAAAATTAGGAGGAAATGTTCAATGGAATAAGAATCAAGATTTTAAATACATTTATTCTTTTTTTAACATCTTTACTGGAGTATAATTGCTTTACAGTGTTGTGTTAGTTTCTGTTGTATAACATTGTGAATCAGCTATATGTATACATATATCCCCATATCACCTCCCTCTTGCGTCTCCCTCCCACCCTCTCTATCCCACCCCTCTAAGTGGTCACTAAATACATTGATTCTTTTATGAGCATTTCAGCAAAATTAACATAGCAATGGGTAATATTACTTTGTAGTTTTTTTATATAATTAAATATTCATATGGAGGGTAATTTATTTGGACTCATTTCACATTTTACATTACAATAAATAACAACTGAATCAAAAAACTTGTAATTTATTTTGTAAACTATAGAAGGAAATACAATAGCATACTTAAATGATAACAGAAGGAAGAGAAACTCAGTCCATTTAAGAAATGAAGGTTGGACTTCCCTGGTGGCACAGTGGTAAAGAACCTGCCTGCCAATGCAGGGGATACGGGTTCAAGCCCTGGTCCAGGAAGATCCCACATGCTGCAGAGCAACTAAGTCTGTGGGCCACAACTACTGAGCCTGCACTCTAGAGCCTGTGGGCCACAACTACTGAAGCCCATGCGCCTAAAGCCCATGCTCCACAACAAGAGAAGCCACCAAAATGTGAAGCCCACACACCACAACAAAGAGTAGTCCCCGCTTGCCGCAACTAGAGAAAGCCCATGCATAGCAATGAAGACCCAACGCAGCCAAAAATAAATAATAATAAATAAATAAATTTAAATATATATATAAAAGGTATTTGTCATTTAAAAAAACAAAACAAACAAACAAAAAAGAAATGAAGATTATTAGAGACAAAATATATATGCCTGTACATATAAAGAAAACTTTTTGTAAGGCAAAATGCCATGAAATAAAAATAGCAGGATGCAGAAAACATAAAAGATAAACATAATTAATTGACAACCTTTCATGATTCGAAGTATAGAGAAAACTGAGGTTAATATATATGGTACACAAATTCTATTTAATATATGATCAAAAATAGTGCATGAATGAGAAATACAGAACAGTAGCTTATCAGTTGCCTATGACAACGTGAATAGAGCCAGCCCTTCAGAAGTAAGATGGCATTAAAACAGACTGTGAGAATCCACTTATGGCCTTTGAATAACTCTACTTCAGAGAATATACCTAAAGAGATAAGCTAAGAATGGAAAACCAAGGGGATCTGTTTATTTTGAATGAAAAATTGAAAATATTCTAAGTTCTGAAGAATAATGGGATAATCAAGTAAAGAGTATATTAATAAAATGCTATAGTATGAAATAACAAGTGTATGAACTATGGCAATGCTAAGGAATGTTTACATAAAGTTATATTGAGTAAAGGCTTGTTAGACCAGATGGACTTAACAGATATATATAAAGAACATTTCATTCAAAAGCAACAGACTACCCAGTCTTCCCAAGTGCACATGGAACATTCTCCATGGTATGTGAGGCCACAAAACAAGTCTTAATAAATTTAATGAGATTGAAATCATATTAAGCATCTTTTTCAACCACATTGGTATGAAAGCAAAAATCAAGTACAAGAAGAAAACTGGAAAATTCACATATATGTGGAGATTAAACAACATGCAAAAAAAAAGAATAAAAGACTCAATATAAATATTAAATAAATACCAGTTTTTTGCTGTCCTAATTCTTTCCCCAAAAGGGGAAACAATAACTAAAAGACGGGACATTTAGTCTTCAACTATGGTGAGAAGAGATTAAGAAACATTAGTTGGGGATATAAGTTCATGGTCAGCAACCAAATTTGTGGCGCAGACTATTTTATTTGTCTGGGACAGCCTTTATTTTATTTGTATCATTTTGTTTTGTTCTGTCATAAAGTATTTTTTAATGTTTTAATTGAAGTATGACATACATACAGTAATATGTATACATACAGTAAAGCCAATATCAAATGTTCAGCTTGAAGCAGTTTTACAGACGTGTACATCCATATATCTACACTCAGATCAAGATAGTAAATATTTTTAAGCACCGTAGAGCATGCTTTGTAACCCTTCCCAAACAATACTCCATCCAAAGAAGTAACTGCTATTTTAACTTCTGGCACCATCCACTGATTTTGCTTGTTCATGAACTTTACATAAACAGAATCATATACTCATTAACCCTTTGCATCTATTTTCTTTCAAATCAGCATATCTGCGAGAGTTGTTCATATTACTGAATGTATCAGTAGTTCATTCTTTTTCATGGCTGTGTAATATTCCATAGTATGAATAGACCACATTTTAATTATCCATTATCCACACTTTCTATCCATTTTTCTATGTCAAAGTGGACATCCTTTGGGAGATTGGGACTGACATATATACACTAATATGTATAAAATGGATAACTAATAAGAACCTGCTGTATAAAAAAATAAAATAAAATTCAAAAAAAAAAGTGGATATCTTTGGGTTAATTCCAGGTTTTGGTAATTATAAATAAATCTTCTTTTAAATGTCTTATGGTGAACATACAGTCATATTTCTTGGATATTTACTTAGGATATGATTAGGAATAGAATGGCTGAGATGAGGGCAAGGCCTTTATGTTTCACTTTAGTAGATACTGGCGTATTGTTTTAGGGGAAAAATAAATTAGCAGCTGGCTTTTCCAGTTAACAGTGGGCCCCATCACTTCTACAGCTTTATTTATTTATTTATTTATTTATTTATTTATTTATTTATTTATTTATTTATTTATTTATTTATTTATTTATTTATTTATTTGCGGTACGCAGGCCTCTCACTGTTGTGGCCTCTCCCGTTGTGGAGCACAGGCTCCGGACACACAGGCTCAGCGGCCAAGGCTCACGGGCGCAGCTGCTCTGTGGCATGTGGGATCCTCCCAGACCGGGGCACAAACCCGTGTCCCCTGCATCGGCAGGTGGACTCTCAACAACTGCACCATCAGGGAGGCCCCTACAGCTTTATTTTTTAATATTGTTTACTTATATTGCTTAATCCAGAAAGGCTTTGAATTTGCAACTCCTAATAGAAAAAGAACTTAGCATACTGATTCACCTGAAATTATAAGCATTGAATTTTCAGTGGTAATGACTTTTAAGTATTTCAGTTTGAGAAAAGTGAATTTTTCCAAGTGTAGTCAGTCCATCTTTTCTGGAGCAAGGTTACCTCAAAGTCGAGGGCAATGGTTGTTTTTCACGTTCCCAGCGATGCACACAGAGTGGATGCAGTCCTGTGCTCTCGAGCCTTCCAGCAGCAGCTCAGCACCGGTCCTCACTCTCTGCCCTGGCACTGCCTGATGAGCCAGCCTAATTGGCCTTGCTCACTCTGTACTGCCACAGGGCTCAGCGCTTAGGCCAAGACAGTCATCTTTGTGCACATTGCTACTGCAAGGATCTTTCCTTTTCTTGTATTTCACTTAATAAAATTCGTCACTACACATGGTGGATTAGTGGCAGCAGCAGCTCAGCTTCCTCGGATTTACATGAATTTACTCTCAGTGGAGAGATCAAGAGGCAATTTATTCAGTTTTTGGCCTTGTTAGGAGCTGCCATCATCTGACTCTGCAGCTCTGCCTGAATAGCATGTTTGTGATTATTTATTATTTGGGACTATGATTCCCACTTTTGCAGACAGTTACTAGGAGATCATTTCCAGATCTCAAAATTTTCTAAGCTATTTTTATCAGAGCAAGAGGGAGCAAGAGCATAAAAGGTAAAAGTATTAAAAAGTGGGCTAATGGGCTTCCCTGGTGGTGCAGTGGTTGAGAGTCCGCCTGCTGACGCAGGGGACACGGGTTCGTGCCCCGGTCCGGGAAGATCCCACGTGCCGCAGAGCGGCTGGGCCCGTGAGCCATGGCCGCTGAGCCTGCACGTCTGGAGCCTGTGCTCCGCAACGGGAGAGGCCACAACAGTGAGAGGCCCGCGTACCGCAAAAAAAAAAGTGGGCTAAAATGTCAAAAATTTGACTGATCCCAAAACACCTCTCGAAGCCTCTATTTTTGCCAAAGTCACTATCAGGATATTTCTCTCAGCGATGGAAGCTGTATTTTCAAATAAACTGTATCTATACACTGTGCATGCATATTTAATAAATGGGAAATTCAGTTTTTCAAGAGTGGCGGGTATAAACATTGTATTGATCTAAGGCTACATCTAGAGAAGGAGCAGTCTCCCTGAATGTCTACAGCAGATAAAAGTTAGATGGGAAGGAAAAGGTGATGGAGCCCCACTCTCCTCTCCTCTTTCATGCCTAAAGATATTCCTGTAGTGAAATGAACGGAATCTAGAACCACCAAGTACTAGAATATAAAGTTACCTCTCCTTTCAAAACTTCAGAATATAGGGAAAGGCAGGCGAGTAGTTTAAATGTTGGTGCCTTCTCTTTTCACACGTGGGTATAACAGTAATACCAACTTCATAGGACTGGTGGAGATTAGATGGTGTCAGGCCTTTCAAGGGCATAGCACAGCATCTGGCACTTAGTATATTCATATTATATTATAATATTCAATTAATATTAGCTGTCACTATTATTGTGACTGTTATTGTCCTTCCTTTCTTTTCCTTCTCCCCGATCCCATTCCTGTTCCTCCTCTTCCAGCCTCCAGTTCCTACATAAAAGAACCACGAATTATACATATTCATTAAAATGGTCTATATGACTTGAAAGAGCCACAGAAAACCCAGATATATAGAATCTAGCTTTTTTTTGTTTTGTTTTGTTTTGTTTTTTTGCGATACGAGGGCCTCTCACTGTTGTGGCTTCTCCCGTTGCGGAGCACAGGCTCCGGACGCGCAGGCTCAGCGGCCATGGCTCACGAGCCCAGCCGCTCCGCGGCATGTGGGATCTTCCCGGACCGGGGCACGAACCCGTGTCCCCTGAATCGGCAGGCGGACTCTCAACCACTGCGCCACCAGGGAAGCCCAGAATCTAGCTTTTTTTTTTTTGGTATATAATGAATCAGCCTTTGAAGGTATCCCTTCAAATCAGTTTCAGACTTTTGCAGTTCAGAAAGCTGTTACTTTTCTTCTTGTGTTTTAGCTCTACAGCATCATTTATGGTTTTCCCAATTATCTTTCCAGTGAAAGGAACTGAAAATCTGTATACAGTGATTTCTTGTGGTGGGTGGCAACAGCAGAGCTTTCATGCTGAAAATGGCATTTTTTTTCCAAAAGTAATTTGGGCTTAGAGGAAAAGTGCTAAAATATTGTAGAATGAGATTGGTGTTTTCACTCCTCCTTCCCTTTAGAGCATATTAGCCGATTTAAGTGATCATTGTGCGCTTAGCACTGGCTAAGGACAAGAATGTTGGGTTATGTGGCCTTGCCCACAGTTCTGTGTGAGAAAACTACAAAAGTCCCCACCTGACTGTGAAGTTAGCAGACTGGCAAACTGTAGGTCTGATTTCACCTTGACCCTCTGTATACTGCAGACTTACATCACTCTTGTGGAAGAACTTCCACCAACAGTCTTTGCTTTGTCCCGTTTTTGGCATATTAACAAACACTGGCTTACCTTCTCCTACACGCTGGAACAAAACTCTCCTCCAGAACGGTTTTATCCTCATCCACACAGTGATGCCCAAGGGCTTCTGAACTTTACCTCCAACTCTCCCTTTCAGCCCGTGACAGGTGAATTATGAAGATACATGTTAATATTTAGAAGACAGATGGTTTCCTTTGATTATGCAAAGGGATAGAAATTACATGTCTCAGTCATTGTTTTAAATTTAGTATTTTCTGTAAGAACTTTCATAGGTTAGATTCATTAAAAAATTTATTTCCTGCATCCAGTATTCTGAAATGTAAAATGCATTATTTTCTGATATAACTAGTAATACAAATGTATCAAGTGGCCAGCATTAAAATTTTTCAGATAGTCTATCACTTTTGCTTTATGAATCCTAACCTCTCAGTTACTCAGAGAAAGAGTAGGAGATGCTGATGTTCAATTATTCATCATGTACAACAATCATATAAGGAATTGACAGTTTTCCTGTTCCCTGGAAAACTTTTTAGGGAATCTGAATGTTAATAAGGAATTAGGAGGAGGGAGCAAGATTTGCCAATCTCCAGGAAACCAGGGAAATTGAGGGCTAGCTTCACCAGATGACAATCCACAGACACAGAGGCAACAATATTGTTACCGAAAGCGGGTTCTGACTGTTTGCCGCTCAAATGCCAATACTCGAGAGGTAAGGTTGGTGGAAAGGAAATTTGCTTTATTTCAGTGGCTGGCAACCGGGGGAGAGGGTGGACTCATGTCCAAAGATTGACTCCCCACTGACAATCAGAGGGCAAGAGATTTTAAAGGGGAGTTTCAGGGGGCATATAGGTGGACGAAGGGGGCTACATATAGGAACAGCCCAGTCAGCTCCGACATTCATCTTAACTTGGTCATGAAGTGCTCTGATCAGGGTCATCTTCATTGTTTTGAATACTATTCTCCAGTTCCAGGGTCGGTTTGTTCCCATTTCTTTCAGGCCAGTTCTCAAATTTGTGGCAGCTTATGTCATGGCCACTGTGTGGTCATCATGTAGTTAACTTCTTCCGCGTGGTGGGTGTTTCATTGTCTACAGGACAGCTCACTGGATACGGCTCAGAATATTATCTTTAGCCCTTGAGAAGTAAAAGTCCTTGGCTTTGCTTAATGACTAAACTATTCTCATTTGGTCTTATTTGACTGTTTTCCTTTCCTTTTCTCACTTCTCTGATTAAACTTATTCTTGGACTAAAGTTTTCCTACAGACAGAAGGCAGGCGGAGGACACTGGGGAGAAAGACTATAGGGTCCTGCTGTTTCAATATGGCACTGCCGTGTGAGACCAGATAGAAAGCTGCAGTGTACTACATGGAAAGCAACTGACAAAGTCTAAAAAGTGATGGTACAAAATTTCTAAATAGTTAGACCACCTTACCAAGGTACAGTGTTAGTTGTAATCACCATATTTTTACATGTGGGAGAATGAGAAGCATTGTGCATGCTATGGTGTTTTCATGAGGAAGGAAGGAAGGAAGGAAGAAGGAAGGAAGGAAGGAAGGAAGGAAGGAAGGAAGGAAGAAAGAAAAAGGGAACATAGAAACACTCTGGAAGAATATCTGAGAAACTATTACCAGTAGTTGCCTTCGCTTTTAATTGTACACATTTCTTTATTGTTCAGATTCCTTACCGTGTCCACATACTATTTTTACTGAAAATAAAAAATGGGAGATTTTTAGAAATTACTTGCAGAAACTCAAAGACAATGTCATAATAAAAATGATAATAATAGTAAACACTTTTATAACACTTAGTATGTACCAGACAGTATAGTCAATATACATTGACTGTTTAATCCTCACAGTAACCTTAGGAAATAGAAACGATAATTATCCCCACTTTACATATGAGTAAAGTGATGCACAAATAGATTAAATAGCTTGCCTCCAGTCATACTCCTGGGAAGTGGGGAACCATGATTTGAAGCTAGGTTGTATAGGTCCAGGTTCTGGACTCATAAACTTACTATACAGTGATGAAGATAAAGAAAGAAGGCTGAGAGATGGTGTGATTTTTATCCTTCTGCATATGAGGAATTTAAAAGGGAAGGGAAGTTTATTAGTTGTTTTTGTCCACAGAGAACCCCATTTGTAATATAAGAGCTCTAATTAAAGCATAAAGAAATGAATTTTATGTATGAAGGAACTTGACTGTCAGTTGAAGGAACTCTGGAATGGCAAACCAAGAAAGTGACTTTGAAGACATTTTTTTTTATTATTAAAAATATCTCTGTAAAGTAATAATGATAATTAAACTGCCCATCTTCACCATTATCATTGTCTTTTTTGGGATGCAATGTCTCTTGTCCTCTAATTCCATTTCCTTAGTTTTATTTACAAATTGTTCCCCTCTAATGATCAAGTATATTCAAATGCCTTAAGGGATAATGTCTTGAACACTACCCACGCTACTTTATTATAGAAACAGTTTAATTTGATTGGTCCCATTACTCTTGCAAGGATGAAATTAAGATGATTAGATAAAACACGTAAAATGAAATCATTAAGGTAATCTATGTGAAGTGCATACAGGAAAATTAATAAAGGGATTTTTGAAGCTCACTTTTTCAGGACACAGTTTTCCAGTACATAAGGAAAAGGCTATAATAGTCATGTTTTCCCAAAAAAATGTCTTAATGAAATTTCTTTAGCGAAAGAGCTAATGAAGTGGTAACTGTATACTTTATTGAATATACTGGTACTTCTCATTAATGTGATCCATAAAACGAATAATATCTCTGACTTTATGGAGATTTGAGTAGTAAATGAGCTAACAGTGCTCACAAATAAAAATATAGGCTATTGCACTGACAACAGGGGGCATCTTTTCTTAGAAAGAGGAAAGTATTGAAACTCTAAAGTGGTCATTTTGTAAATGTGATAGATCATTTTCTCTTCTAGTTTTGTCTAGGGCCCATGATCAAGAAGGTTGAGGCATGCCATTTCTGCACCAGAGAATCTACTATCAGAGAATCTCCCTGCCTTTAGTAAAAAACAAAATTGGGAGAAGCTTTCTCTGTAACCCTAATACCACCTACCTCCACCCTATTATATACTCACCCATTCTATAAAGTCATATCTGACATTTTTCTTTTGCTGGAACAATGGATGATGGATTATCCACATCCATAGTGATGGATGATGTTCCCATGCCCACAAATTAGCTGTAATTTTTGCACAATACCTATTGCCAGCCTCTCTCTCTTCCCTTTGCAAAAGCATATTGAAATGCAAGAACCTGGGAGAGACATTATTTTATAGATAACCCTGAATCCTTCTCAATGTATGCAAGGATAAGTCATAAATAAAACCTATTATCTTGGGCTTCCCTGGTGGCACAGTGGTTGAGAGTCCACCTGCCGATGCAGGGGACACAGGTTCGTGCCCCGGTCCGGGAAGATTCCACATGCCGCGGAGCGGCTGGGCCCGTGGGCCATGGCCGCTGGGCCTGCGCGTCTGGAGCCTGTGCTCCGCAACGGGAGAGGCCACAACAGTGAGAGGCCTGCGTACCGCACAAAAAAACAAACAAACAAACAAAAAACCTATTATTTTAAATATATTTTGTAGCAAACGTTTTATGTAATCATTTGAAAGAATTAGTTTGTCATGACACTGTGAAAGAGAACTGACACTAGATCACATCATAACAAGTCTGCCATTTGCGGAGTGACCAACTGGAACTATCCTTCATTGTCTGCAAGAGAATAACGTTCTCCTTTCTCTCTCTACTTTGCTTGAATTAAAAAAGGAAAGCCTTGAGAGAAAAATAGAGGCAATTGCTTTCTCTGTATTTCAAAGATAATATGATGTTTAAATATCTGATCTTCGAGGTCAAACACACCTGAGTTCCAGTCCTGGCTCTGCTGCTTGTTAGATTTGTACTTGTGAACAAGTTACATAACCCCTTTGAGCTTCAGTTTCTTCATCTATAAAATGAGGCCAATTAAATAGAGTTCAAACCATTAACTGTTATTAGTAAGATAAAGAGTACTTATTCATCACTGTCTGGCATGTTTTCAGAAGAAACCTGAGTACATAAAAACTCCTTCCGTTCTCCTAACGAATGTATCAACCCTTCTGAATAAATATTTGTACAAAACTATTTTCTTAAAAAGTTACCATAAGAGTTAGGTTCATTCTTTTCAAACACGGACATTATCTGAACAAATAGTTATTTTGATTCAGGGAAACTAACATTAATCTGTTACCAACCAATCAGCAAATCAATCCTGGATTCTTTGATGCCTGAAATAAGTCTTGGACATGAAGGAAGCAGAATATACATTCCGGGAAGAGATTACTAGCATGACCCAAGAGTAAGAGGCATGGGAGGAGCTCTCAAACCTGAGTATGCACCAGAATCACTTGAATGGCTTGTGAAAACACAGTTTGCCGGGCCTCTTCTTCAGAGTTTCTGGTTTAATAGGCTTCAGATAGAGTCCAAGAATTTTCCATTCTAACACTCTGTAGTTGATTTTAATGCTACTGGGCTGGGGCAACACTTTGAGAACCACTGGAATAGGATGATACATTGGGGGACTGCTGGGACTGTGGTTTGTTACTGACGAAGTAGTGCAATGAGGACATAGCCAGAGATGGGCCAGAAGAGAAAGAAAGAACCCAGATCATCAAACAACTTGGACATTTATTGAGATGGATGTGAGTTTAGTCGAAGGCCCAGTTTAAAAGAATTAGTACTGTAGGAATGGATTGGGGAGTGGGAAGCTGGAAGTCCAGTTGGACAGTTGAGAAGTGAGTGTCATAATCCAATGGAGAGATGACAGAGGCTTGAGTTAAGTCAGAGTAAGCATGAAGATGAAATAGAACCTGAAGATGTATGAAGTAAAAGGATGGAAGAAGCATAGTTTGAAGACGTTCTTCAAGGATTCACAGTGCTTCACGGACTTATAATCTATAAGTCTATAGATTATAGACTCAATCTATAATAAACCATATTAGCTACAATTTTTCTAACTATATGTTAAAAATTATTTTGAATTATTTCACATATCTGAATCCATAATAAAATAGAACAGGTTTGAAAGAACTTAGTAGGTTCCAATCAGCTACTGACCACTTTGGCAACCTTTATCCATTTGGTAAAAAATTCCCAAAGAATAGATATGATAGTTTATGAGCATTCAGTGCTTGCTTTGCACTAGGAACTGTACCATATACTCTTAGTATTTTATTTAATTCTCACTACACTCTATGATGTAGGTACTATAGTTAGCCCCACTTTACAGAAGAAGAGACCGTGATTTACAGATCAAATCATTTGCTGTTTCAGATAATCTCCCATTTGTCCCTCCAAATCTACTTTCCATTTTTTTCTACCTGCTTTCTGCCCCAGGAAGCTGACCTGTGTGGACAAGTTTTCATTTGGATGTAGCCAGTAGGAGAACCCAGCAGGAGACTAAGAGGTAGAGAACAGAGTGAGGTCAAGTTTTATTTCCTCCTTGAATGTTGTCTCACACTGGCTACATTCCTCAACAAAATGTCACAGATCCTCTGTATGTGGCCCCGTTTACACAGCTTTCTCCTTCCTGGTTCCAGAAATCAATTCTTCCCTTCTTCCCTTTGGGCTCAGGGATAGTAACAGCTCTTCTGTTACTAGGACTGGGGTACTACACTATCCCACATAGTTTCCTTACAAGATGCTTACACTTTAAAAATTAGTCCCTTTATGAAATTCTCATCAAATTATTGTACTTTGAGCTTTGAGTGTGCTGTCCCTTTCCCACTGGAACCCTGATATAATTGCTCAAAGAACACAACTAAACAGTAAGGGAGGCAGGAATTAGAAATCCCACAGTCTGACTCTAGGCACCAGTCTTCTAGAGCGCTCTGTAGAAGCGCTATAGAAGGGGACAAGGACGAGGGGAGAGAAGGATTGTAAGAAGTGTCTTCTCTCTCCTATTTTGGAACTGAGTGCAGAGAAGGGCAAAGAAGGGTCATCTAGTTAAATAGATTTCTGCAAATCAAGAAAATCTAAGCATCTGAAAAGAGACTGGTGAAAATTCATTCTTTGACTTCTTGACCAGTTCATCCTAATTGGGAAAGAAAAGAAGACTCTCCAGTCAGTCCTCAACACCTTTATATGAGAGCAACAGTTTGTTTAAAAATAGGATCTAAAGTACCGCCATCCATTACAAAGATATTAAGTGGCAGCCCTTGCTTTTCTCAATCTCACACCTCACTCCGGTGCCTGCCCCTTCCATCAGCAAGACAAGCAATTAAAATAACGTGGTGAACAAAGTGAGACAGGATGGGGTCAAAGCTCCTGCAAGGTTTCTGAAAAGGCTGTTTAAACTAACAACCTGTACATGATGTAGGTGACAATTTTTTAACGGGTGAAAGTACAGTTAGAGGATGAAAAGCAGCACTTTAGAATATATTCTTTTATTCTCTCACGTTCATGTCCTGTTCAGTTAAAAGAACTCATTTTCTTGCACTGTGAGGTATCATATTCCCGATTATGGAGTGTCATATACAGTGATATATACAGTTATATGTAACGAAAGTTAATATACATGAAATCATCAGAAAACAGATGGATGTTCAACTTTCCAGAACAGATTAGAATTGTTAATCAGAGTTCAGAGAAGAGTGAGTGCAGTCATAGCCAAGATAAAGTTCCACAGGCTTGTGATAGTTTTCTTAACGATATAATCCTGTCCTAACCATAGATAAGTTTAGATTATGTACCTACCATTTTACATTTAAATATATTAGTTCTTTAACCCAGAAATCAAAAGCTGTGAGGATGTTGCTATTAAATTAAATGTTAGATATTGAAAAATGACAATTGTGACCACCATTGAGAAAATAGTAAGGACTTGAGAAAATGAGAAGAAATGAAAGTTACTAGATGTAAATCATCTAATTTTTCTAAGAAAATTGCAAAGTGACAACAAATATATACACAATACAAAAGAAGTTCCAAAATTCAAAAGAATGACAATATACTGATCAAAACTTGATTCCCTAATGAATTACAATATTTAGCATATTTGTTGTGCACAAAAAAATTCGATATCCTACAAAACCACTGTGATAATCACAATATATATATTGTCATAAACAGTTCAGTTTCTTTTCTCAGAAAGTGTCTTATTAAATTGGAAATGAGTGATACACCAATGCAGTGCAACATCTAGATCTCTTGCCTCTAAGCCCAGGGTAATTATCACTTTAGTAAATTTCTATTCTAACAAATTACACAGAAACAATTAATAAAATGCCTTAGTTCCCATACCCTCCTTAACTTTCTGCCTGCTCCTTTAGCTCTAATCAAGTGAATCTATTCCAGGTCATGCCTATATGCAGTTGACTACTTAAGTGGACTGCAGCCTTGAACAGGACTTTCACTGCTGCCATTGATGTGATCAGTTCAGTCCCCACAGCCAAACTGCTCATGCAGCAACAGATATCCACCTTTGAGACAGCCACATTTAACAATCCCAGCATGCCTTTGTTTACTTTCAGCCACAGATAAGTCTGACCCTCACACTGGATAGGAGCTTTTCTCAGGCTAGAACGATGGATGTACAGTTAACCCGAAATTCTAAGGTTAATGGTTTGGATGATCCACTGTGTTTATAAACATAAACACAGCAAATAAGGGGAAAAAACCCACAAAAATTGTAAGAATAGTGAACAAACCAAACCTGGTCTCAAAAGTAACAAGTAATTTTTTCTGCAATAATTTTAAGGTATGTTTGTATATTAGAAATAGCTAATGTTTATGTACTCTTTTATGAGCAAGGCACTGTTCCAAATTTTGTGGTTTTTGTCATTTATTATCTTATTCAATCTTTTCAACATCCTAATTTTTTTTTCATTTATTGTTTCATTCAGTCTACTCAACATCCTACAAAGTAGGTATTATTAGCACCAATATATATTGAGGCTATGGAAGGTTAAATAATGTGTTCAAGGTCACATCACAAGTGGCTGGGGCTGGATTTAAACCCAGGACTGAAAGGTGCCAGAGGAACATTGGGTTTAAGTACTGCAAACCTCCCCAGTCATTGCTGAAGCCACCACCACTCCCCTTCTGGTGATATGCACGCCACTTCCTTAATATTCTGAACCCCATCTCCTACCAAACCTTACGGAAAGGTTGACATTTATTCCAAATTATAAATAATGGGAAGGAGCTTAAATGATTAATAAGAATCAAATTTTTAAGGCAAAATTAAATCTGATGTGAAGCATGGATAAAGAGATTTAATGAAGACAAGGGAGATTTCATTGAACTCTTAAAATGACCCATTAGGTGGTCACCTTCTCTGGTATGAGAACTAGTAAAAAGGTCACCATGAAGCGCAGATGATTTATTTTCTTGGAAAGGGCAGAGACCAGTCAATGCATGTTTGACTCAGGACTTCACTTTGAAAGCATCCTAAATATCAAACCACTAAATCATTTCAAAAATGTGGATTTTTTTTCGAATTCTGGTTAAATATGGAGAAATGAACATAGGAGTTTATATCTGCCCACTCTTTTAATATTACCAAAATGAAAGAGGAGAAATAAAACAGTAAAAATCTGCAATGACGAAACAAACAAACAAAAATCTGGAGAGGAGACAACAGCAGGAAGGAAGAAAAGAATATGGACAAATGTTTTGTAGGTAGGAAGTTGATGAAGGATAGCTTACTGGCTTAGCTGTGAAGAGAAAACTAAATTCTATGTGTCTCTACAAAGACATAATGATGAAGCAAAAGATACATCCCTCAGAACCCAAAATTTACTTGAGAATGGTGCACAGTGTTCCATGAAATGTCAGGTAAAGCTTGGGGCTAAAGAAAGCAGAGTAGGTGGAAAAGCTTCATAAAGAAGAGTTAGACACAGATTTCTTCCTGCAAATTTTGCAGCCAAGCAAATATCCATCCCCAACTTTCAAAGGCCAGAAAGTTTTATGCTCTCAAGAAAATGAACGAGAGAATTTAGACTCCTGATCCCCATGTGATGCCACAATGAGGTACTAAACAGAAAGCAGGGAATTAAATAAAAGTCTCCAGTTTCACGCTGGAACTCCCAGCTCCATTCTCACACTTCTGCTCATAGACCACAACATCCCAGAGTATATATACTGCTTAAGGACTTGTCTCTGAAAAAATTCAGAGGAAACTTAAAGTTAGTAACACTTGCCAAAATGCAAGTCTCAAATGCAGACCATTAGCTGAGAAGCCATGCCCCTCTTTTCAGTGCCTCACTCTTAAAATGAACAAACAGCAAAGAGTAAGAGTAACATCAATATGAAGAAATCCTTTTACATCAGAGACAGAAGAGAGATACGGAAATTAGAAGAAAACAGACAGTACAAGGGACAGAAAATAATTACGAAAAGAGAGGTATTTAAGAAGAGATTGTGGGCTTCCCTGGTGGCGCAGTGGTTGAGAGTCCGCCTGCCGACGCAGGGGACACGGGTTCGTGCCCGGTCCGGGAAGATCCCACGTGCCGCGGAGCGGCTGGGCCCGTGAGCCATGGCCACTGAGCCTGCGTGTCCGGAGCCTGTGCTCCACAACGGGAGAGGCCACAACAGTGAGAGGCCCGCGTACCGCAAAAAAAAAAAAAAAGAGATTGTATTCATAAGACACAAATGGGATGCTATTTTTTAAAGAACAGAAAGATAACTAATGTAAAAATTGTATAGCTCTTGGGAAAAAAATATCAGTAAAAGAGTAGAGAGGACATCCAAGAAAACCTCAGAGAAAGTGGAATAAAAAGCAAAAAAAAAAAAAAAAAAAGATGAGAGAGAAAAAAGCAAATTCGAGTGTTAAGAGGCCAACCATCAAAACAATTGTTCCATAGAGAATGAAAACAAATAGAAGGAAGGAAATTATCAAATTAATTCAGGAAAGTTTCAAAGATTGGAAAAAATTAGTTTTCAGGTTGAAAGAATCCCCCCAATTCCCAGATCAGTAAATAAAAGAGACCCACTCCAAAGCCCACCAGAATGAAATTACAGCCTCTTGGAGATGGAATTCCTGAGAGCTCCCGCGAAGGAAGTTTAAGTCACATGCAAAGAATAAGGATCAAAGTGGCATTTGACTTCTCATAGGCAAAAGTAGAATCTAGAGTTACTAGTGGAGATGTACCTTAAAAATTCTGAGGGGAAATGATTTCACCTTCTAAGTATAATTAATCATCTATCAGATATAAAAGTAGAAAAACAAAATTTTCTGATATTCAAGACCTAGAAAAATTTACCTTCATCTGTATACATTTTTAGACTGTTGCTATAGCTCTTGCTATAGCAGAATGAAATAACTAAAATAATAAAACAAAGTACTAATAATAGCAATAGTAATAACAGTAATAATTTAGATGGTAATAATAATTTCAAAGAAACACGTGCAATATAAGTGAGATTATAGAACCTAACAGGAAAGACTAAATGAAGTGTGAGAAGTCTGAAAATGCCTGGTTTGTGCCAAACTGGAAAGCAACCAGCCTACACTGAACAAAAAGAGTTGGGGGAGGGGATGACTGGGATGTGGGCATGGAGTGGGGGGCACTGGTTGAGTATTTTAAAATAGTATAAATATTAATGTGACAAACTGTAACGGAATTTGAAAAAATATAAAAACAGAAGAATTTTTGAAATGAGGCAATTAGTAAATCAAAGAGGAACGCAACTTGTACAAGAAAAGAAATACAATTATGGTACGTTGTTCATTGGTTCACAGTGAACAATACTTTTATAAGCATAATAATAATAATACAAAGACTAACCTCTAATTTAAACTGATGTATATATGAATATATATACATATATATATAAATTATGTGGACAAATAAAAAATAATGGAGGTGGGTATAAAAAAGCTAAATAGTCAACTATGATAAAAGGAAGGCAATAGAAAATTAAATAGTAGTAAAAATATATAAACTTATATTATACCATGTAATATATATAAATCAATAAATAACTATGTAAATATAAATATTATTTGGTGTTTTTCATTAGTTCCTGTCACAGAGCTTCAAAAAATCCTTGGAATTGCCTGAGTGATAGGAGTGTATTTTGTTATTCATATAAAGCCTTTTTCACTCATACTTGAGTTTATGCTAATGAGGTTGGATTCCTAAATTGCTTCCGGATGGGGGCTGGTTGGCAGAAAAAACAACCAGGTGACTAGGGCACTGGAATTTTTACTCCCATCTCACAACCTCCAGAAATTCAGTTCAATCATGTAGCCAGTGACATTAACCAATCATGCTTCATAACGTAACCTTGGTAAAACTCTGGACGATGAGGCTCAGGGAGTTTCTGGGTTGGTGACCATATCAATGTGCTGGGAGGGTGGCACACCCAGACTCTACTATGAGAGGGCGTGGAGGCTCTGGGTCCTCCCTTCTCCCTCCACAAGACTTTACCCCATTCACCTCTTCCATTCGGCTGCTCTTGATTTGTATTCTTTATAATAAAACTGTAATTGTAAGTACAGCATTTCCAGTAATTCTGTAAGTTGTGCTAGCAAATTTTCAGACCTGATGGAGGGTTATGGAAACTTCCAAATTTGTAGCCAAACAGGAAGAAGTGTGGGGGGCTTGGGGACATCCAGGACTTGCAGTTGACATCTGAAAGTGGGAGCAAGTGGGAGCAGTCTTGTGGGACTGAGCCCCTCAACCTGTGAGGTCTGTACTAACTCCAGGTTCAACTGAATTGTGAGACATTAAGTTGGTGTCAGAGAATTGCCTGTGGAAAGACAGTAATAGAAGCATAATATTTAGAATATTAAAGTTAGTACCAGAAGAAAAAGCTAAAATGGTTCAAAGTTATTTCTCTAGAGAGCTAGTTTAAAGGATGGAAAAGAGTGGGCAGAAGCTGCTTTATTTCCTTAAAATCTTTTAATTTTTTTTTCACTATGTGCATGTATTACATTGATAAAAATGAAATTTGATTTAAATAAGAATTAACTCATTTCTAAGAAGTGAGAATATCATTTTATTTTATTATTCACTAAGCTCTTCAAATCATAATGCCTGTTACTTAGCCATTCATTCATTTGTACCATATTTACTACCTGACATTCTGTGCTCAATGCGGAATAAGAAGATTTTTGGAGTGTGTCGTTTGATTGAGAAGAGCCACATGAAAAAAGTAAGAGAATAAATGCAGAACAATATATACTATAATATTAAAACACAATATAATCATTATTATCAACTGCCAGGAGTAGGGCATCTTTCCTACTAGGCAAATTTTCATAACATGTATTGGCATAATGTGATTGATTAGTGAATACAATTTACAATACACAGATTATGATTTATTATTACACAAAAGTCTTCCAAAATTATCAAAATATGTGTATAAAAAATCATTTTATGAGTATAGGAAAACATGTTTCATAAAAAACATGAACACAAGCTATTTTATTTTCATGCCTAGCTTCTCATTTGGCATCCACTTTTTAGTTTTATATTAGAATTGTGATCTGTGCTACAATTTGTTTTGATGGTTTCCAAAATAATTGAATTTGGTCTGGTCTTATGCAGTCTTCAAGGTTTACTCAGTGACATTTAAGTTGCTTTCTTTTTTATCCATTTGCATCAGTCAGTTTACTACTTTTAGTTTTCAAGAATGTACAAATGTATTTTTCTTCACTATTTAAATTCCCGGAAAAAAGATAACTCTGCTATGGCAAAGCTGAAACCTCCTAATTCCCAACCTCTTTGGCCCCACTGAAAGAGTGGTTTTCGTTATGCACTTCTTTATTAACTTGAGGTTTCTTTGGCAAGCATCATTGCTTGAGTGCAGAACAGACATTCAAATATTTAAGAACAAAAAGCAGATAATGAAATAATGGGTCATGATTAGATAATGAAAACCACTGTGTCAGTCCAACAAATTTTGTCAACTTGTCTCATTTAATTGCATCCAATGAGAGGTAGGGTCCAGTGAGGTCTAGGGCTGGGGCAGAAATTTGGGCAACATCCAATAGTTGAGGTAACTGGTAATGATGCTACCTTATAGCCAGATGCACCTCGTTCTTCCATGGTCATTTTCCCCTCTTTGTTTTCTGTTGTCTCTTTTTATTCTTCTTTGTTTCCCATTACTCCTGTCTTCCCCCCATGCCTTTATCCTGCCAAACATATTTATTTAGCATGTATTGTGGTCAGGGCTGATAAGCAGTATACATGTATTAACTTATTAATCCTCACTACAGCCCTATGGGATAGGTGTTATTGGTAATTTCCATTGTACTAATAAAGAAACCAAGAGACAAGATGAACTCCCCAAATTCACGTAGCTGGAAATCCCACATTCTTGATTATTACATTATACTTAATTGTTACTTATACACTACTTAACAAGCCAGATGCTGTAAGGTACCGGTACCCTTGTCAGCTGCCTCCCCCATACACAAACAAGGCTTTCTGTGTCTGGTGACACTTAAAGAAGCCCAACAAATTCCAGTTTTAACTAGTTACTCAAAGTGGTCAGTCTATTGCTGCAATGCCATTGTTAGTTTTCCAATTTTCCTCTGTATTCTTAGACGACTTCTACCTTCCAAAGCAATGTGAAGGGTTGTTGCAGATGTATAAGAGGAAAAAGTCAGATTTGCTGGATCTGAATTTACCCATGTGACCTGGCTGTTTTGGTTTTAGCCTTAGGGTGCCTTTTTCCTAAAGCTTACCTGTGCTTTATAAGCTGGTGTGGGCAGACTGTTGCTCCTAAAATGAGGAATAATTCCTGCCTATTAGCAAGTGAGTTTACCTCCAGGAAACCATTGAAAGTCAGTACAAATCAGAAGAGTTTCAGCAGGAGCCTAAATTAACCTGCAGGAGCCTTTCAGAGCTGCTGGCAGTATTACTCCCAAGCACAACAAGGTCATCCCAGTCACAATTTTGGCTCTGCTTCTAAAGTGGGAATGATTTTTGAAAGAGAAACTGCCTGTTGCTTTATGTTGTGGAAAAGGGAAAAAACAAACAAACAAAAAAAAAAACATTAAGACAATGTGACTAATCAAGGGCTAGAAGACTTGAAAACAGAAGTTTTCTGATTAGTAATGCAAAGCTGGGATCATGTCTTCTTGTGTTTGACAAAGTGGGGAACATAAAATACTGCTAACCTATTCAGCTAGCTAAAAAGGTTTCCATGACAACTGTGGGAACTTGGAACATTTGGTACTCTTGTCTTCAAAAATAACCTTGTCGTATAGGCAAGAGATTGTTAAAAGCACTAACCCACCTCACCTTTCTAGTCCAAGGTAACTACCATACAATTATCTTGGTCTCTTACTAACCTGGAAAAAACTTCAAATGGTCTGTTTACCCTACAGCATAGGAATAAAAATTCAGATAACTAGCCCAGGATAAACTGTGTTTAACCTCAGCAGTTTATAGCCTTTTATTATGCACTTAGTTTTTCCAGAGGAAAGTGAACTTACTTCTGTGCAAGGAATTATAGATATAAAGGTGGTTCCTTCTCTCCTTTTAAAGCAAATCAAGATGAAAATAGAAAATATAGTTATCTTTAATAAAAAAAAATTTCCTGAAAAACCAGCAACACATGCTCATGATAGATAATATAGGAAATATAGAAAGAAGCTAAGGAAATATCCATTATCTTACAACCCAGAGAGCCTAACCATTGTTAAATATTTTATATATTCTCTTTTAGTGTTTATATCATATCTCTATTTTGTTTGTTCATTTTTTTAACTGAACCGTTCTTTAAGTTTGGCCCACAGAGATAATGGAGGGTATATAGTAAGCAAAAACAAAAACAAAAAGACACGTAGTAGATAATCACTTGGGTGGCAGTGCCTCTAAGACTGACTCCATAAAGAACCAAAACAATAGCTTCATGAATATTCAGATGTAATTAACCTATCTCATCTGAGCATTGGCATTCATATTTCTCTAGAAAGAGGCTCTGATTGGTCCATTGGCCATTATCCAATACGGAGCATCTCTTTACCTGGCTTACTCCATCCTTGCCCAGGTCACATGTTTAGTTTCAGATATCACAAATGGCAAAAACTCCAGACACCTCACGGACCATTTCAGCTTTCCTTGTGCAGAAGGGAATCTCAAAGGCCCTTTACCAGTATACCTTATACACAATTTTATATCCTTTTTTCCTCCTGAGATTTGTCATCAATGGGATTTCAGGAGTAGAACTGTAGAAGTAGTTCACCCCATGTGCAACCAATAAGGGAGTGGGAAGGGCATTGTAGAGAAATTAAAAGTAATGATTAGTAAATAAAACCGATTAAAATTTAGCCTGCTTTATATTATCACAATGCTCCAGCAATTCTAAATATCAGGAATAAAATACTTCTCCAAAAATATGTTTTGTTGGTCTAATTTCTAAAGAATTAATGCAGACACTGATGGGTTTTACTTATATAATATATATATATTTAAGCTTCAAATTAGCACATTTTAGTTCTTACACTTTAACTTTGTGACCTACATGGGAATTAATTCAAAGGACTCCTTGTGTAGTCCATGACAGAGGATTAGCTACTGTGCTCCTCTCCTCCCAAAAGTAAGTTTCATAGGGTTCAGAATCATTTGAGCTCACTTCGAGGGTAGTTCATGTATTCAAGTCTTATGTCCTATACACCCCTGCATTTAGACAATAGATTTAAAATAAACAGTTGTGGCACAGTGGTTGTAAAGATAAAGTAATAGAACTTGAGTTACTTCAGGTCTGTCATTCTATGTGCAAATCATCCTCTGAAACAGGGAATTCAGTCTTCGGGAAGTATTTCTCCATGTGCTTTTGCCCACTTCCTTCCAAAGAAATACTTTAAAAATATTAATTTATTACTTTTCTTTTTTGTACTATAATATTCACTTTTTAAATTCTGTTTTGGTCTATTTTCTATATTGGTATGTAATCACATGAAGAGTTCAAGATTAGAAGAATTTTACTATTCATATATATGTTTTTAGTAGTACATGACAGCTGTATTGCATAATACATGCTGAAAGACCATCATCTGTAAATCATGCTTATAAATTAATGTGTAAAATATTCTCCATTTTTCCGACAGCCAACAAGTAGAGCAACCCCTACCTATGCAGTACCCTTATTATCTAGTTAAATGGTTCCAAAATATATGGAATAAACTGTGAGCACGTTCTATATTCATTAGCTGGGATCAGACACGATGTTGTTGAGAAAAAATTGCAAAGGAAAAGCAAACAAGATATAATGCAGACAAAGGCATATCATTGAAAAACATGACAGAATACTAGCATATCTTTTTCTAAAAACTTACCTTTTAACTATTTACAACAAAACATACAATATTCTAAGCAATCTAACAGCATGAACTTGTTTTAAAACTCTTGAGGTAAATTAACACGATTTTTCAAATCAGGGCAAGAGACACACAGGTTTGTATACATTAACCCAATTGGCACACGAAGTAGTGAGGAAAACAGGATTTCCAGCTGGACTACAGACTGAGACAACTTATTCTTAAGCACGAGCACCCACCCAGGGAGGACACATTACATAATAATACAACTAATATCAGGAGTTTAGAAAAAAAACCTCAAAGGAGATGCAAGAAGAAGTCAGCTGTGTTAAGTACTAAGGATATTCAGCCATCCCTCCAGGAAATGATTTCTGAGTCATCACGGTGGCAGATGGTGACATAGGTCCTGTCCTGAGAATGTTGTCCAACAGTTCAACAGAGGGATCATTTCTACAGTGTGAGTGATGTGGAAGGTGGAGGGATGGGTGAAGGAGTGCTGTGGAAACCATGGAAAGCAAGTTCCTGTAGGTCTCCACCATCACGTCCCTGTACAACGTCCTCTGAGCAGGGTCCAGGCATTCCCACTCCTCCTGAGTGAATTCGATGGCCACATCCTCAAAAGTCAACCATTCCTGAGAAAGAGTCCTTCCAGACTTTAGTTCTTTCCTCTTCCTCCTCTTCTGGGCATATTCCTTAGGCAACATGATTCTTTAGCAGTCAATGCTCCGCTCTGTGACCTTGGCCTATTCATATTTCTTTTCTGGCCATTGTTACTGTTTGTTACATTTCATGATTATTACTGAAAATAATTTTGTCCTGTAGAAGAGGAAGGGTATTCGACTCATTCCAGATGTCTAATATTCAAGAGAGTCCACTGTCTATCATATTTTAAGCATTTAATCATAAAAAGTATTCATTATAAATGCTATTCTACTATGATAATATTCCTTTATCCAGATATACCAAAACTTATTTAACTATTAATCTATTATTGGACTATTAGCACTTTTATAAATAGTGCTATATTGAATTTCTCTGTACACATTTTATTTCTACTTTCTGACTTTGCCTCAGTCTAATTTTATGAGACTGCTTATAGGCAGTAAACAGAGCCAGAAACCGGGACAAGAGCACCACAATCGATTATCCACAAACTAGACGATGTGAATCATCACTGCAGTGAACTTTAGCTTATTCAATACTTAATTATCCGCAAGCTGAGTATCCATAATTTATATTACCTACCTACAGCATCCTAGAAAAACACAAAAATACGAAAACAAAAAAATCTTATGGTGCATTGTCTTTAAAAAGGCTTAAGAATCTTTTTCATATATGCATCAATTATTTATGTGCAGTATTCTTTTTTTTTTACTTGTATAGTTTCAGTTTTTATTTTTTTTACATCTTTATTGGAGTATAATTGCTTTACAATGGTGTGATAGTTTCTGCTTTATAACAAAGTGAATCAGTTATACATATACATATGTTCCCATATCTCTTCCCTCTTGCATCTCCCTCCCTCCCACCCTCCCTATCCCACCCCTCTAGGTGGTCACAAAGCACTGAGCTGATCTCCCTGTGCTATGCGGCTGCATCCCAGTAGCTATCTACCTTACGTTTGGTAGTGTATATATGTCCATGCCTCTCTCTCGCTTTGTCACAGCTTACCCTTCCCCCTCCCCATGTCCTCAAGTCCATTCTCTACTAGGTCTGTGTCTTTATTCCCATCTTACCCCTAGGTTCTTCATGACATTTTTTTCCCCTTAGATTCCATATATATGTGATAGCATACGGTATTTGTCTTTCTCTTTCTGACTTACTTCACTCTGTATGACAGACTCTAGGTCCATCCACCTCACTACAAATAACTCAATTTCGTTTCTTTTTATGGCTGAGTAATATTCCATTGTATATATGTGCCACGTCTTCTTTATCCATTCATCCGATGATGGACATTTAGGTTGCTTCCATGTCCTGGCTATTGTAAATAGAGCTGCAATGAACATTGTGGAACATGACTCTTTTTGAATTATGATTTTCTCAGGGTATATGCCCAGTAGTGGGATTGCTGGGTCATATGGTAGTTCTATTTGTAGTTTTTTAAGGAACCTCCATACTGTTCTCCATAGTGGCTGTATCAATTCACATTCCCACCAGCAGTGCAAGAGTGTTCCCTTTTCTCCACACCCTCTCCAACATTTATTGTTTCTAGATTTTTTGATGATGACCATTCTGACTAGTGTGAGATGATATCTCATTGTAGTTTTGATTTGCATTTCTCTAATGATTAATGATGTTGAGCATTCTTTCATGTGTTTGTTGGCAAACTGTATATCTTCTTTGGAGAAATGTCTATTTAGGTCTTCTGCCCATTTTTGGATTGGGTTGTTTGGTTTTTTGTTATTGAGCTGCATGAGCTGCTTATAAGTTTTGGAAATTAATCCTTTGTCAGTTGCTTCATTTGCAAATATTTTCTCCCATTCTGAGGGTTGTCTTTTCGTCTTGTTTATGGTTTCCTTTGCTGTGCAAAAGCTTTTAAGTTTCATTAGGTCCCATTTGTTTATTTTTGTTTTTATTTCCATTTCTCTAGGAGGTGGGTCAAAAAGGATCTTGCTGTGATTTATGTCATAGAGTGTTCTGCCTATGTTTTCTTCTAAGAGTTTGATAGTTTCTGGCCTTACATTTAGGTCTTTAATCCATTTTGAGCTTATTTTTGTGTATGGTGTTAGGAAGTGTTCTAATCTCATACTTTTACATGTAGCTGTCCAGTTTCCCCAGCACCACTTATTGAAGAGGCTGTCCTTTCTCCACTGTACATTCCTGCCTCCTTTATCAAAGATAAGGTGACCATATATGTGTGGGTTTATCTCTGGGCTTTCTATCCTGTTCCATTGATCTATCTTTCTGTTTTTGTGCCAGTACCATACTGTCTTGATTACTGTAGCTTTGTAGTATAGTCTGAAGTCAGGGAGCCTGATTCCTCCAGCTCCGTTTCTCGTTCTCAAGATTGCTTTGCCTATTCGGGGTCTTTTGTGTTTCCATACAAATTGTGAAATTTTTTGTTCTAGTTCTGTGAAAAATTCCAGTGGTAGTTTGATAGGGATTGCATTGAATCTGTAGATTGCTTTGGGTAGTAAGAGTCATTTTCACAGTATTGATTCTTCCAATCCAAGAACATGGTATATCTCTCCATCTATTCGTATCATCTTTAATTTCTTTCATCAGTGTCTTATAATTTTCTGCATACCGGTCTTTTGTCTCCTTAGGTAGGTGTATTCCTAGATATTTTATTCTTTTTGTTGCAGTGGTAAATGGGAGAGTTTTCTTAATTTCACTTTCAGATTTTTTCATCATTAGTGTATAGGAATGCAAGAGATTTCTGTGCATTAATTTTGTATCCTGCTACTTTATCAAATTCATTGATTAGCTCTAGTAGTTTTCTGGTAGCATCTTTAGGATTCTCTATGTATAGTATCATGTCATCTGCAAACAGTGACAGCTTTACTTCTTCTTTTCCGATTTGGATTCCTTTTATTTCCTTTTCTTCTCTGATTGCTGTGGCTAAAACTTCCAAAACTATGTTGAATAATAGTGGTGAGAGTGCGCAACCTTGTTTTTGTTCCTGATCTTAGTGGAAATGGTTTTAGTTTTTCACGATTGAGGATGATGTTGGCTGTGGGTTTGTCATATATGGCCTTTATTATGTTGAGGAAAGTTCCCTCTATGCCCACTTCCTATGTGCACTATTCTTGAACATTTCCATCTATCATGTTATACAGAGGCTCTGCCGAATAATATCCTCCCAAGCAGCTCCTAGTCATCTGGGACCTCCTAATCTGCTATATTTATTCATGTTTTGATGCACAAGCTAAATAAGAAATTGGCACAATGATGTGAGGGGCTATGGATACTAGTCTTTGTTCTTAAACTTGGAGTCAGGCAACCATTTGTCCAGGTAGTTTATTTCTTACCAAACTTAAGAGCAGAATATAAGGAGAATCTGATTTATACCCACACCAAAAAAGCAGCCCTGCCCTAAAATCACAATGCAGTGCATTTGGAAGAGGATTGTTCTGTGAGAGACAGGGCAAAGCCATGGTTAAGAGTTTAGCTCTAGTGTCAGACTGCCGGAGTCTGAATCCCACTAGTTGGCTGGTTGGATGACCCTGGGCTAGTCAGGGGCTGTGCTAGGCTCTGGAATAAAAGAATAAACAAGTTATAGTCACTGCCTGCCTGATGGAAACTTACAGCTTTGAGAAAGAGTCAGATAATTAAAAGAACATTATATAAAAGAATGCAGTCAAGTCATCCCCTCCAGCCTCAGGTTATCTGCTAGTTATTATTATATTCTTATTGAGATTGATGTTACCTCCCACAGAAGAGTAAGTCTCTTTGAAAGCAGACCATAGATGAACAAACATTAAAGGTAGATTTCCTCTCTCTCTCCATATATATATATATATATATATATGTATGTATAGGTTTGTGGGTGTATATACACACATATATTGAAAATAGATTCTTTCTACACATGCATATACATATACACACTTATATACATACAAACATTTACATACATACATAAATGTATTTTTTCCTTCAGGAAAAATGGATGGATGCTCCCATCATCCCCCTTTCCTATGTGGCCCTCTTCTTCATTATTGTTCTCCTTCTTGTTCAGCCAAGAGTAGCTGACTCAAATCCAAATTCAACCTCTTGCCAGTTTTCTGACCTCTGCCAAATTTACTTGACTTCACGTAGCCTCAGTTTCTCCATCTGTAAAATATCATCTCATAAGGATTTTATGCAGATTATAAGCAATAATATATGTCAAATGTTTAAACCTAATGCCAGGCACACAGTTAAGAATTCAGTTAATGTGAGTTGCTCTTACAATTAGTATGTAAATTACCTCAGTCAGTATAAGATCATCCATAGTCTTGGAACTCATTATTATTACACTCCCTCTGGGATCTTACAATTATTAGAGAACAGTTATTGACTATTTAAAGGGAATATAGGGCTTCCCTGGTGGCGCAGTGGTTGAGAGTCCGCCTGCCGATGCAGGGGACACGGGTCCGTGCCCTGGTCCGGGAAGATCCCACATGCCGCGGAGTGACTAGGCCCATGAGCCATGGCCACTGAGCCTGCGCGTCTGGAGCCTGTGCTCCGCAACGGGAGAGGCCACAACAGTGAGAGGCCTGCGTACCACAAAAAAAAAAAAAAAAAAAAAAAGGGGACTTCCTTGGTGGCACAGTGGTTAAGAATCCGCCTGCCAATGCAGGGGACACGGGTTCGTGCCCCGGTCCGGGAGGATCCCAAATGCCGAGGAGCAACTAAGCCCGTGTGCCACAACTACTGAGCCCGCGCACCACAACTACTGAAGCCCACGCACCTAGAGCCCATGCTCTGCAACAAGAGAAGCCACCACAATGAGAAGCCTGCACACCGCAACAAGGAGTAGCCCCCGCTCGCCGCAACTAGAGAAAGCCCGCATGCAGCAACGAAGACCCAACGCAGCCAAAAATAAATAAATAAAATAAATAAAAACAAAGGGAATATAAAATTATCTATGCAAGGAAGGGATTATTTTCTATGGCTATCTATGAACTACTAGATATAGCAGACTGGTTCCAATCACTGCACATTGCCTAGATAAGGAGTTCTTTTCTCCATACACCCTCATCACCCCTAGAAGTGTCACATGACTCCAGTGCTCAATTCCAGCATGTGGAGAAGATTATTACACATCCAAGGAAGCCAAATGGAGGGTCGAGCAAAGTCTTAGGCACATAGGCAGGCATCGCTTCTACAGGAAATTTAAAAGACGGTACACTGGCTGTTCTCACTGCAGAATTCTCACCAGTGGGAGAAGAGAAGGGGAACTGAAAGCCTGGGCTTTGTCCATGTCCACTCACAAGGCCATGGTGTCTCATCATCAGTGCTGCTGGCCAACTCGACGTACTATGTGGTGCTTAGGGATCCTTCCTTTTGACCTACCTGCTGTCCAAATGGCCACCCCCATTCAGCTAAAGAAGATTGCTTTTTCAGTCTAGGGAAGGAGGTCAAAAACCAGATTAGGTAGGTTTTCATGTCATACTTGACATAAAGCCTTTGAAAAGTCCAAGAGCTGAAAATTTGACAATTTTGTTCTCTGGATCTATTTTGACAACTTCCTTTTAGGCCAATGAGTGGTTCACATCCAGCTACCTGGGCAAAGGAGTGAGGAAGGACTTCAGAGTACATTGAAGCACATACAGAAAAATCCACAAGGGTACATTTGACATTTGTTTCCTCTTTACATCTATAGCAAGTTACCCTTGGTAAGAGAGCAACAGAAAAGCAAGCATTCCAGAGTGGTCTAGCCCCCTTGTAACCAATCCCACCCCTAGTCCAACTGCAAATGCAGTGCTTAAATAGTCACCACATTGCTGGGGCAGGGAAGAGGTGAAGGGTTATATTAGGAGAGGCAGTCTCTAGTAGTGACTAAGACCACGTACTCTGAAATCAAAAAGATCTGGGTTCCAATCCTCCTTCAGCTACTTACAAACTAAGTAACCTTGGGTAAATTACTCAACCTCTCTAAGCGATGGTTTCCTCAGTTGATAAAGTGGGTGTTGGTGATAGTTCTGACTTCACAAAGCTATTCTGGGAACTAAATAATAATCAAGTCTTGGCATAAGGAAGCAATCAGCAGATGTTAGCTTCTGCTACTTTTAAGGGAGGTGAATGCAGGGAGGTTAAGTGAGGAAACTTCATGGCACCTGTGCTCTGCTGTGTAGAGCCTGTGTTATTAGGTTTCCAAGATTTGGAAACCACTGGATGCCTTGTCTAATGTCAGCAACCCGTTTTCGTTGTGCAGAATTCACATTTGCAGACCTCCCAAAACTGTTATAGAACAAAGCACATAAAAGATTCATGCACATTCGGCACTTACCTCCTGGATAACACTTCTCAGGGGATTGATTAAGGAATTTAATTTAAACTAACAGAACCAGTAGTATTTCTGTGGATCCCTTGTGTAACTGTGTTAGTGAACATAAATATACATGGACAGGCTTTGGGTACTCTGTGATTCTTACAATTATCTAGTTCAAAGGAAAGCAAACTGATTACCACATGCGTGAAACGGAGAAAGAGAAAGTTCTGTTCTGTGTCAGCAGTAGGGGGAAAGGTGGTTTTGAAATATGAATGTCTTGCTACTTTTATCTGATGTGTTTTCAATGATTGTGTAAAGAGAATATCACCAAAATATGACACATGGAAGCAAATTGAGTGTGTATTTTTCTTCTCAAGTTGCTGTGTTCAAACTTTGACCAAAGTAATGCTAGCTAACATAACCCCTGAATTAGTATGTATGTCCAAGGGATTAAATGCTAAATAAATAATCCTTTTTTATATTGGGTTATCATGATATATTTAATAATTATGTCTAGCATTACATTGAAAGCAAAGGGTTTTTCTTTTTCAATAATAATCTCTCAGAAAAACGTAATATATAAAATAAATAAAAAGCAGAAATTCTCTGGTTAAAGTGGAGGTTAGATGCCTGAAATTCTGGCCTTGTAGCCTCCCCATAAGTCCTCAGGAATATCCCCTGAAATGACCCTGTGTGATCCAAAGACTCAAAAGAACATAGTTTGAAAACAACGTGAGTGATACATTACTTTATTACACACCTTCACACTATCTTATTTAAACTCACAAAAGTCCTGGGATATAAATCTTAACACCCTCATTTTACAGGTCAAGAAAGCAAGATTCAGAAGGGAAGTATTTTTCAAGATCACTCAGTTTATGAGTCTCAGCATTTTGGACTCAAAGCCAAATCTTCATGCTCTAAAGCAGGATTTCTTAACGTTTACACTACTGATGCTTGCGGCTGGATACCCTCTGTTCTGTGGGGATATCCTGCACATCATAGAATATTTAACAGCATACTTGGTTCTACTCATTAGAAGTCAGAGGTATACTGTCCCTGAAATGACAATCAAATATGTCTCCAGACATTACCAAAGGTCCCATGCACTGTGGTGAGGGGACAAAATGGCCCCAGGTGGAGAACCAGGGCTCTTAATCTGGTATGCATGGATCCCCAAAAAAGCCCATGGATAGAACTCTAGGGGTCCTTGAACTTGGCTGGGAAAGATTTGCATTTTTATTTTCACTTACCTCTATTAGAAATTTAACATTTCTTTCCATGATAAATGTAAGCAACAGACATTAATAGAATTATCTGTACTTGTGACTTTTTTTTTTTTTTTTTTTGCGGTACACGGGCCTCTCACTGTTGTGGCCTCTCCCGTTGCGGAGCACAGGCTCCGGACGCACAGGCTCAGCGGCCATGGCTCACGAGCCCAGCCGCTCCGCGGCATGCGGGATCCTCCCGGACCGGGGCACGAACCCGTGTCCCCTGCATCGGCAGGCGGACTCTCAACCACTGCGCCACCAGGGAAGTCCAGTACTTGTGACTTTTAACCAAAAGAAAGCACTAATACACCAGATTTTCTATCTAATTACAATTATTGCAGGTAAT
The DNA here is from genome assembly GCF_003676395.1 of Aethalodelphis obliquidens. Lineage (NCBI taxonomy): Eukaryota > Metazoa > Chordata > Mammalia > Artiodactyla > Delphinidae > Aethalodelphis > Aethalodelphis obliquidens. Next base: position 5,890,528 of record NW_020837950.1, on the reverse strand, counting down.
TCAATGTATCATTGAAAATTTGAGTAAATATCATGATATATTAAGTGAAAAAGGCAGTTTGCAAAGTACTATGCATAAGTATATTTTAGAAGTATTTTGTTTAAAAAAATCCTGGAAGGATATAGAACAGAGTGTTAATAGTTTTCTCTGAAAGGTGAGCTTATAGATAAAATTCCCAGTTTTGAGATTTTTGTATTGCTTGATTTTTACAACAAAAATGTATCATTTTTAAGTGTGAAAAATCAGTAAAATTTTTCTGCTTTTTAAAGAAAGAAAATTAGGGTAAATGACTCTACTGCTTCAAAATTATGCTGGATATTTGACCCACAGTCTGATCTTATTTAAGACATTACCAAAGAAGCATATATACTACTATTCTTCTTAAATTGTGTTAACTATATTTCACAATAATTGTTTGCCTTTGTAATCCTTTCTCTGCTTTTTTGCATCTATACCTTTTCTGAAAAGACATCCATAGATTTAACTTGACCGTAAACGGGGTCCGTGACACACAAAGTTTACAAAGCCCTACTCTAAAGCTTCTACATCTTACCACTTATTTTTGGGAAGATGTGGTAAAGCTGTATAGTGGCTCAGAGCATAGGCTGTATGCTACCTGCACTCAAATTACTGGCTGTAACCTTAACCAGATTAAATAACTCTAAATCTCAGTTTCTCCATCTGTAAAATGAGAATAATACTAGTATGTAGCTTATACTGGCTTTCATAAGGTTAATAAGTATTTAGTACAGTGTCTGGCACATAGTAGGCACTTAATAACTACAAGTTATCATTACTACTGCTTGAGTGTCATGACACGGCCTCTTCAGAAATAATTGTCTAGTAAGTATTTTGCCAGTAGCAGTGGCATTGATAAAGCACAGAAATCTCTGAAATATATGCCAGGGAATATAAAATACTTCGTGTCTCTCCTGGCCAGTGGTGATTAGCATTTTCCATTTGCAGCAGATATATAAGAAATTCATTTTCTTTAAGAAGGATTTGAAAGTGCTCAAAATTTCATTTGTTCCTAGACACAGTGAGGATGGAAACAGCATTTATTTCACAGTGCTGGGCTCGATGAGTGAGAACGCAGCAGGAACAATGACAACAGAAGTCAGCTGGGAATTGCTGGACTAGGTGGAACTTCAGTCCTCAAGTTTCTGCCTTTCGCCTGCACCTCAATGCCAATTACCAACAGACCCCTGCTCATCACACTTTTCCATCCCTGCTCGATTTGCACTTGAAACATTTTCTTTTCTCATGTGATGCCAATTCACGATAAATGCTCACAAAGGCATGACAATTTCAATCGCCAGACCATCTGGCTACTGGATATTTTACCGTGGTTTTTTAGAGCCAAGAGCTTCACCAGTTGCCCTGTTTCTAAGGAAACAGAAGCTATGGTGACAATTCGTGACTCAGATGAACTGTCTCGCTGCTCATTGAAGACGGACTCTGGGGGGTCAGCAAGCACAAGCTGTACTGGGTGTTCCTGCAGCCAGAGCACTGGCTACTATATTGCTCATTTTCATTATTCTTATTTGCATCTTCCCTTCTGAATCACTTGGGGAACCAAACTGAAATGTGATCTGCTCAAAGGAAAGTCCTTAATCTGCCCTCTTTCTCTAGGATGTTTGGAAGGATAGATGAATAGATGGATGGACTGATGGATGGATGAATTCAATCATTCAGTCAGTCAACAAACAAATACTGAGCATTTGAATATCAGGTCACTTCCATGCTTAAACATTTCAAGATAAAGTCCAAGTTCCTTAGTTTAGTAAATAAACAAACAAAACCCAATGATGGTCAAAGTGCAGCCACTCATTAATGAGTAAAACAAATTTAGTGGGTGATGGCAGGCATTTTTACAAATGAATGAAATAGAATAGAACAGAATAGAGCAAAGTGCATTATAAGTACATGCTGCTTCATGAAACTTTTCTTAAATATTTTTCGTGTGTTGTATTAAGTTGAAAGGTAAAATACATTTACTTTTTTAACCAATCAGATTAGTTAAAATTTATTTTTTTATTAATAAACTTTAATATTTAAAACAGTTTTAGATTTGCAGAAAGTTGAGTACAGAGTGTTTTTTTCCCAAATACTCCCTCTCCCCACAGTTTCTAATATTAATATCTTGATTAGTATGGTACATTCCTTTTTTTATATTTTTATTTTATATTGGACTATAGTTGATTAACAACGTTGTATTAGTTTCAGGTGTACAGAAAAGTGATTCAGTTATATGTATACATGTATCTATTTGCATTTCTTGTTGGAGAGCGAATTCAAAAAAAGGTTTGAAAGCCACTGGCTGCTAAAGCCCTTTGACCCACTTCCCAACCGCATCTCTAATTGCTACATCAAAATTCATTTTCTAATCATGCTGTACTGCTCCTGTTCTCTAACAGCACACATTCTTTTTTTTTCCATTTGCAAATCTCTTTTTTTAAAAAAAAAACACTAGTCCTTTTTTTTTTAGTATTTATTTATTAATTTCTTTCTGGTCGCGTTGGGTCTTTGTTGCTGCACGCGGGCTTTCTCTAGTTGCGTCAAGCAGGGACTACTCTTTGTTGCGGTGCACAGGCTTCTCATTGTGGTGGCTTCTCTTATTGAGGAGCACGGTCTGTAGGCGCGCGGGCTTCAGTAGTTGTGGCTCATGAGCTCTAGAGCACAGGCTCAGTAGTGGTGGCTTACGGGCTTAGTTGCTCTGCTACATGTGGGATCTTCCCAGACCAGGGATCAAAACTGTGTCCCCTGCATTGGCAGGCGGGTTCTTAACCCCTGTGCTACTAGGGAAGTCCCCTGCAAATCTCTTTAATGTCCATCTTAATAGCATTCAGTTGGATTCTCATTCCTGCTCCTGCTTTTTCTTGCATTTTTTAAAATTTATTTTATTGAAGTATAGTTGATTTACAATGTTGTGTTAATTTCTGCTGTACAGCAAAGTGATTTGGATATACATATATATACATTCTTTTTCATATTCTTTTCCGTCGTGGTTTATCACAGGATATTGAATATAGTTCCCTGTGCTATACAGTAGGACCATGTTGTTCATCAGTTCTATATACAGTAGTTTGCATCTGCTAATCCCAAACTCCCAATCCATCCCTCCCCCACCCCCCTTCTCCCTTAGCAACCACAAGTCTGTTCTCTATGCCTGTGAGTCTGTAAAAGCACACATTCTTCTGTGGTTCTAGATGTTTGCACTTTTACTTTATGTTATAACATGCCCATCAGTGCCTGACTCAGTGTTCTTTGTCCTACCTCCGGCCTCCTCCAGGAAGCCTCTACCACACACCCCCAACCTGGGTCAATTCCTCTTCCAGCAGCTTGTAAGCCCCTCATTTATCCTAGCACATATATACCTTTCGGCTAATGTTTGCTTGTCTTTCATCTTTTCAACTATATATGCTCTTGAAGATCACAACAACATATAATTGGTTGTTGTAGCTGCAGCTTTTAACTTCCACAGGCAACTGTGAAACTTTCAGCCAAGCCTGAGAAATAGTAACCCAGTTCAGTGTTGTCAAAGTGTGAGATGCTTGTTAGTGGCAGTGGTACAGTGGATGACTTTTGCCTAGAGAGTGAATTCTAAGGAACATTAAATGACAATAATATTAAATAGTATTGAACCACTCAGTAAGGAAATTATTCCCTTTGCAAAACTTACCCATCTTTCTGATTACAAAAGGGAGAAAAAGCTGGTGTGTTGAAGGATAGGTTTTGTAAAAGTACAATTATGAGTCTTCTACCAATATAAAATGAACACATGTGAAAGAGTTAACACTGAGTAATTAGGGAACCAGTCAGATGTTGCAACCAGATCAAAGGAAGGTTCAAAGGACTCCACATCTATAGACAAATAAGGAATACTGAAATGAAATGACAAAGAGAAGCAAAATGGGTCTATTCACAGTGCAATAATCAATTTCAGTTCACCTGACACAATCAGTTTGTGTTTCTATGGATAAGAATCATTAGCATTAGCATTATTTTCTACAACTTACTGAGTTGTAAAGTAACTCAAACAACAATGAAAGGCTGAGGTAGCATAGAAAGGCTATCTTTTTGGCCCATTTCAGTCTTTTGTAATTTTCCCCAGCTGGCACAAGTCTTTTGTCTCCCTCCAACAATTGCTGATCTTCTTTGTAATACAAAGAAAGCAAGCCACTCCCTCTGAGCCTCTGGTGTATAGCATTGAGTAGTTGGAATTGGATAATATTTTATTTTTATTATGATCATCTTACACTTATCTTTTATTATTTACAATAAATCATTTTTATTCATTGTAATGGTGTGAATTTTTTTAAAAAATGTATTAATATAACGAGTCTATGAAAAGAAAATAACGAGGAAGTCACAGCACAGTGGTACAAATATTAGGAGGCCATATATATACTGGTTAGGACAGACACTTCAAACCAGATGCTTTGGGACAAAGTGACTTTAATAAGTTACTTAAGCTCTCTGTACCTCAGTGATTTTATTTGTATTTATCTGTAAAATGGACATAATAATAGTATCTACCTCATAACGTTATTGTGAGGATTAAATTATTTAATGCTTAGAATCTGCATATAGCAAATACTGAATGCAAATTAATGATCACTGTTATTTTTATTATAATTATGTGACAAAAGTTGTGAATACTGTGTGCGTGTAACCATAGTTTGGGAAACACTGGTGTCTATAGCAACAATCAGCTTATAGGACTTTGTGTTGCCACTACCTGAGAATGTTTCTGAAGGGCATCAAACTTCTAATACTTTCTCTCTGCTAGCTCGCAGAATCGGTAAACTTATCTCTCTCTGATTTCTCCCAGCTTTCCAACAAAAACCCTTCAATAATATAGCAATCCCATTGACCTTCAAATCCATCAACCCTCCTCCCAACAAGTTCAATATCCTCCTTCCTGAGCTTAGAATCCATTATTCATCACTATGATTATTCATTTACATATATACTCAACTCTCTTATTCCTGTACCATAATATTTGCCTAGAAAATCTCCAACCCTGACCAAACAAAATTACCCTATGCCTGTATGAATGGAGAAACATGATTAAGGGAAAAACCTAACAGTGATAACTAATCAAATTATAAATGTATAACCAAACTCTAAGAAGCCCTCAGCACTGTCCAGCAATCCTACTACATTTTCTAAAATGACTCTTCAATGCTCTGAAACAACTATTTCACATCTTTTCTTCTCTCCTCAAGTCTTCAATGCCCACCCCACTTACAGCAATTGTTCTTGCCTAGATTTCACTAATAAAAGGAAACAGTCAGAAGAGAACTACCACATGTTTCCACTAGCAAATTTACCAAGCTTCTGAAAATATCCCCACATAAACTGACACCCTACAGCTATGATGGATGAAGTGTATCTGCTTCAGTCATCTAAGGCCGAGGGCTTTACCTACACACTGGCTCCCATCCTCTCTGGCCACTCAAGGACTTTGATTCTACAATTCCCCCCTTTCTTTCCCACATCACAAACTTTCCCTTTTTCTACTGGGCTATTCCTTACAGAACACAAGCATGCTGTAACATATTTTTTGATCCCCTGTGTAGTCCAGCTAGCACCCCATACCTTATAGCAAAAGCCACTGAAAGAGTTGCCTCCACTTCTTCAGGATATTCTACTCACCTCACAACCCATTTATCAAGGTGATCAGTGAAACTTCATCTTCTTAATGTCAGTGGAAAGTTATCAGTCTTCATCTTACTAGACCTGTCAGGAGCATTTACTTAAACCTTTCTCTTAAACCATCATATTCTCTTGCTCCAAGGATGTCACACCCTCTAACCTTTAATTATATCTTTCTAACTGGCTGAGCACTTCTTCTCAGTCTCCTGACTGACCATTTGTCCTCTGCCAAATCTGTGAATGTAGGATTCCCCTTCAGTGCTAAATGTTGTTCTCAATCTACAACCAGTTCCATGGCTTGAAATATCATCGATATGCTGATCTTTTCCAAGTTTCTCTCTCTAACCCTCACCTATCCCTCAGGCCCCAATTTGATGATTCACCTGTTTATTTAAAATCTCCACTTCAGTGCCAGTAGGCATCTCAAATCAATATGTCCCAAATAATAATCATCATTATCTCTCATCTCAAATCAATATGTCCCAAATAATAATCATCATTATCTCTGATTAATAAAGATACAGATTACACCAAGATGAAGAGTGGCCCCCGCTCGCCGCAACTAGAGAAAGCCCTCGCACAGAAACGAAGGCCCAACACAGCCAAAATTTAAAAATAAATAAATAAATAAGATACAGATTAGATTCATGTATCAAAGAAACTCAAAAACCCACTGCCTTAAATAATGGCATATTTCTCTCTCACATAAATGTCCAGTTAGGTGATGATGTCAAACAGAGTACAAACAACGCTATTATAAGTATTTGGGAGTAAGGGGTTTATTAAAGGAATAAAACCTTACTCATTTTGGAGAGAAGATATGTAAGTTAGATTCCAGATGGGGAGTCTGGAGCATCAGAGAAGTCTGTAATGGAATGTCCTGGAGCACTACGGTGAGTAGACAAGTTGAAGATTACAGGGGAACCTGGGAAGCCAGATACTTTCAGCATCCAGTGTGGGAAAATGAACAGGAGCTGGGGAAAAATTATACTGAAATATGTTACTTCTGCTGAGACATTACTTCTGTAGATCCATACCCAAGTATTTAGTGGCGGGATTGAGGCCACTGTTGGTAAATAAGGTCATTAGTCAGGAAAATTGCCAAATGCAGAGCAGGGGAGAGCAAGCAGTAAATCAAATCTACCATTACTTAGAGAACAGATGTATACAGGAAGAGCAGTGGGCCAAAGAGCACACTGAGGGAAATGTCATCATTTGAGGAATAAACAAAACAGAGGAAGTCCATTAAAAAAAACGAAACTGGAAAGTCAGAAAAATGGGAGGAAAACCAGAAAAAGCAGTAGAATGTAAAGCAAGAGAACTGAGAGTTTTATGAAGCAGTGAGTCATCAACCAAGTCTTGTCCTTCAGAGAGAGTCATAAGGTAAGAGCTGAATATTGGCCATAGGATTTGGCAGTAAGACAGACAGTGACCTCTGAATGCAGAAGGCTAACTGCAGTGATTGAGTTGTGTGGTAAGAGAAGCTACTTCTTCCAAGTGAGAAGACAGTCTTCCAAAAAAGGAAGGAAAGAGGGAAGGCAGTAGCTAGAACAGGAGGTATGGCCAAGAGAATTGTTTTGTTATCACTATTTGCAGGTTTTTTTTAAATTTGTGTGTCTCTTTGTATTGCAGAGCTTGGAACATGTTTATAAGCTATAATGAAGGAACTATTTCATAAAAGGGCACATAGAGGTGTGAAAGACAGGATAAATAATTGACTGATTAAAGTCCAGGCATTGGTGACAGGGGATCGAATTGTGGAAACAATTGAGGGTTTTACCTCAAACAGAAGGCCAAGGATGGACATATTGCAAGGACTGTAGATGAAGGGAAGAGGATCCCTATTCTTGTTGAGGTTACCTGCCAGGCAATGTCCCAAATATAATCCAGGGAACTTAAGAAGAATAAAGATGATTTGGAATAGCTGCTTGAGTTCAATAGGATAGAGAATTCACTCAACATAATTGAAAGGAATGTAGAATTGAATTCATGGTCTGACTGAGGTTGATGACACATTTGTGGTGGAACTGTATTGAACAACAGTGCCACACTGTCTTTAAGCATTTGGTCAAAGTGTACAGATGGATAGTCAAGTTGCTCATTCCAGGATTAGTGTTCTTCACCATGATGGATTCAGTCAGTTAGGATGGATTCTTCTTGCAAGAAAAAGAAAATTGAACTAGGTGTAAACAAAAATGAGTCTGTTTTTCTCACACAATAAAATCTAAAGGTAGATGGCTGTGGACATTGGTTCAACAAATCAGTGAGGGTAATAAAACTAGTCTTTCTGTAATTCTTTCTGCTTTTTGACCACATTTGCATTTGATCCAGTAGGAAAAGAGTGAAGGAGGGTTGATGCCAATGTTATCAGTGCCTGTTATTAGGAGGGCAAAACCTTTCCTAGAACCCCAGGCTTGCTACATCTAACTGACTCTCTTAGAGGAATTGGAGTCCCCCATATAGTCAGGGAGAGGCTGGCAACAGGTTTATTGTGTACCAACAAGCAATGTCTGCTCTAGGATTCAGAGAAGTTGAGCCTAGATGAAAAAGTCGTTCAAACGATAAGTCATATGATCTGGATAAAGAGAGATGTGGACAGTACCTTAACCAAGTGGTCTCACTTAGCATTAAAAATAATAGTATAAATTTATACTAAGTGACTTTTGAGTTGAAACAATGGGAGGTACATATCCCTTAAGTAGTTTGCATACTAAGAGTGTTAAACCTAAATCTAATCTTGCAAAACAATAAAATTAATCCAGATTGTGAGACATTCTATAAGAAAGTTGACCTGAATCTTCAACTACATCAACGTACAGAAAGGAAAAAAAGGGGCAAAGGCCTAATCGAAACTAAAAAGACTAAATAGTCATGTCAGTGAAATACAATATCTGGTCCTTGATTCAATTCTGGACATTTTTAAAAAAAAATAAAGCAAGAGTTTAAAAGACATTTTGGGGGTAACTGGATAATTTTTAATATGGATGAAACATGTTCAAAGTTAAATTTCTTGCATGTAATAATGGTTGTGTTATTTTGTTGTAGTGTGAAATATCCTTGTTCTTAAAGGATTCATGCTACTGCATTTAGAAGTAAACCATCCTGAAGGCTGCGATTACTTTCAAATTGTTCACAGAAATACTATATATATTGTATGATTATACACACACAAACACACACAGGAATAGAGAGAAAGAGAATGAGCAAGCAAATGTGGTAAAATGTTAGCAATTGTTGAATCTAAGGGGAGAGAACAGGTGTTCACTGTACAATTTTTTCAACTTTCATATAGGTTTTTAATTTCTCTAAAAAAAAAGGTGGAGGGAAAAGAGAAAAAGGAGTATTTTGAAATTTCCAATGTATTATATGGAGAAATCCTACTTGAATTATTCTTGTTGTGAGCATGAGTGTAGTGGTTGAAAGTAAAAGTAAATGTCAGGAGCATTTATGTAAAACATACTTTGGCCATAGGTCATAGGTTCAAATCCTGGCTTGGCAACTTACTATGTGGTGCTGGGAAAACTGGACAACTACGTGTAAAATAATGGGATTAGAACATTTCTTTACATCGTATATAAAAATAAACTCAAAGTGGATTAAAGACCTAAATGTAAGACCTGAAACCGTAAAACTCCGAGAAGAAAATATAGAACAATCTTTGACATAAATTGTAGCAATATTTTTCTGGATCTGTCTCCTGAGGCAAAAGAAATAAAAACAAAAATAAACGAATGGGACCTAATTAAACTTAAAAACTTTTGCATAGCAAAAGAAACCATGGACAAAAGGAAAAGAAAACCTATTGGATGGGAGAAAACATTTGCAAATGGTATCACCAATAAGGGGTTAATATCCAAACTATATAAAGAGCTCAATACCAAAAACAAACAAACAAACTGACAAACAATCTGAATGTAAAAAGAGCAGAAGACCGGAATGGACATTTTTCCAAAGAAGACATACAGATGTCTAACAGGCACATGAAAACACGCTCAATGTCTCTAACTATTAGAGAAATGCAAATCAAAACCACAACGAGATATCACCTCACACTTGTCAGAATGAGTGTCATCAGAAAAAAAGGAAACAAACAAACAACAAATGATGGTGAGGATGTGGAGAAAAGGAAACCCATGTCCACAGTTGGTGGGAATGTAAATCAGAGCAACCACTATGGAAACCATATGGAGCTCCCTCAAAAACTAAAAATAGGGCTTCCCTGGTGGTGCAGTGGTTGAGAGTCCGCCTGCCGATGCAGGGGACATGGGTTCGTGCCCCGGTCCAGGAAGATCCCACATGCCGCGGAGCGGCTGGGCCCGTGAGCCATGGCCGCTGAGCCTGCGCGTCCGGAGCCTGTGCTCCGCAACAGGAGAGGCCACAACAGTGAGAGGCCCGTGTACCGCAAAAAAAAAAAAAAAAAATCTTCCAACAACCAAAAGCCCAGGACCAAATGGCTTCACAGGTGAATTCTGTCAAACATTTAGAGAATAGCTAACACCTATCCTTCTCAAACTCTTCCAAAGTAAAGCAGAGGAAGGAACACTCCCAAACTCATTCTATGAGGCCACCATCACTCTGATACCAAAACCAGACAAAGATGTCACAAAGAAAGAAAACTACAGGCCAATATCACTGATGAACATTGTTGCAAAAATCCTCAAAAAAATACTAGCAAACAGAATCCAACAGCACATTAAAAGGATCATACACTATGATCAAGTGGAGTTTATCCCAGGAATGCAAGGATTCTTCAATATACACAAATCAATCAAGGTGATACACCATATTAACAAATTGAAGGAGAAACACCATATGATCATCTCAGTAGATGCAGAGAAAGCTTTTGACAAAATTCAACACACGTTTATTATGAAAACCCTAATAAAAACCCTCTATTATGTTGAACTTTCCTCAACATAATAAAGGCCATATATTGACAAACCCACAGCCAACATCATCCTCAATGGTGAAAAACTGAAACCTTTTCCACTAAGATCAGGAACAAGACAAGATTGCCCACTCTCACCACTCTTATTCAACATAGTTTTGGAAGTTTTAGCCACAGAAATCAGAAAAGAAAAAGAAATAAAAGGATCCAAATTGGAAAAGAAGAAGTAAAGCTGTCACTGTTTGCAGATGACATGATACTATACATAGAGAATCCTAAAGATGCTACCAGAAAACTACTAGAGCACATCAATGAATTTGCTAAAGTAGCAGGATACAAAATTAATGCACAGAAATCTCTTTCATTCCTATACACTAATGATGAAAAATCTGAAAGTGAAATTAAGAAAACACTCCCATTTACCACTGCAACAAAAAGAATAAAATATTTAGGAATAAATCTACCTAAGGAGACAAAAGACCTGTATGCAGAAAATTATAAGACACTGATGAAAGAAATTAAAGGTGATACAAATAGATGGAGAAATATACCATGTTCTTGGATTGGAAGTATCAACATTGTAAAAATGATTCTACTACCCAAAGCAATCTATAGATTCAATGCAATCCCTATCGAACTACCACTGGCAGTTTTCACAGAACTAGAAGAAAAAATTTCACAATTTGTATGGAAACACAAAAGACCCCAAATAGCCAAAGCAGTCTTGAGAAAGAAAAATGGAGCTGGAGGAATCAGGCTCCCTGACTTCAGACTATACTACAAAGCTACAGTTCAAGACAGTATGGTACTGGCACAAAAACAGAAAGATAGATCAATGGAACAGGATAGAAAGCCCAGAGATAAACCCATGCACATATGGTCACCTTATCTTTGATAAAGGAGGCAATAATATACAGTGGAGAAAAGACAGCCTCTTCAATAAGTGGAGCTGGGAAAACTGGACAGCTACATGTAAAAGAATGAAATTAGAACACTTCCTAACACCATACACAAAAATATACTCAAAATAGATTAAAGACCTAAATGTAAGGCCAGAAACTATAGAACTCTTAGAGGAAAACATAGGCAGAACACCCTATGACATAAATCACAGCAAGATCCTTTTTGACCCACTTTCTAGAGAAATGGAAATAAAAACGAAAATAAACAAATGGGACCTATGAAACTTCAAAGCTTTTGCACAGCAAAGGAAACCGTAAACAAGACGAAAAGACAACCTTCAGAATGGGAGAAAATATTGGCAAATGAAGCAACTGACAAAGGATTACTCTCCAAAACATATAAGCAACTCATGCAGCTCAATATCAAAAAAAAACAACAACAACCCAATCCAAAAATGGGCAGAAGAACTAAATAGACATTTCTCCAAAGAAGATATACAGATTGCCAACAAACACATGAAAGGATGCTCAACATCATTAATCATTAGAGAAATGCAAATCAAAACTACAATGAGATATCATCTCACACTGGTCAGAATAGCCATCCTTTAAAAATCTACAAACAGGGCTTCCCTGGTGGTGCAGTGGTTGAGAATCTGCCTGTCAATGCAGGGGACACGGGTTCGAGCCCTGGTCTGGGAGGATCCCACATGCCACGGAGCAACTAGGCCCCTGAGCCACAGCTACTGAGCCTGCGCGTCTGGAGCTTGTGCTCCGCAACAGGAGAGGCCTCGACAGTGAGAGGCCCGCGCACCGCGATGAGGAGTGGCCCCCGCTCACCACAACTGGAGAAAGCCTTCGCACAGAAACGAAGACCCAACACAGCCAAAAATAAATAAATAAATAAATAAAATTTAAAAATAAAATAAAATAAAAATGTACAAACAATAAATGCTGGAGAGGGTGTGGAGAAAAGGGAACTTTCTTACACTGTTGGTGGGAATGTAAATTGATACAGCCACTATGGAGAACAGTATGGATGTTCCTTAAAAAACTGAAAATACGACTCAGCAATCCCACTACTGGGCATATACCCTGAGAAAGCCATAATTCAAAAAGAGTCATGTACCAAAATGTTCATTGCAGCTCTATTTACAATAGCCAGGACATGGAAGCAACCTAAGTGTCCATCAACAGATGAATGCATAAAGAAGAAGTGGCACATATATACAATGGAATATTACTCATCCATAAAAAGGAATGAAACTGAGTTATTTGTAGTGAGTTAGATGGACCTAGAGACTGTCATACAGAGTGAAGTAAGTCAGAAAGAGAAAAACAAATACTGTATGCTAACATATATATATGGAATCTAAAAAGAAAAAGAAAAAAAAATGGTCAGAAGAACCTAGGGGCAAGACGGGAATAAAGATGCAGACTTACTAGAGAATGGACCTGAGGATACGGGGAGGGGGAAGAGTAAGCTGGGACAAAGTGAGAGAGTGGCATGGATATATATACACTACCAAATGTAAAATAGATAGCTACTGGGATGCAGCCACATAGCACAGGGAGATCAGCTCAGTGCTTTGTGACCACCTAGAGGGGTGGGATAGGGAGGGTGGGAGGGAGGGAGATGCAAGAGGGAAGAGATATGGGGACATATGTATATGTATAACTGATTCACTTTGTTATAAAGCAGAAACTAACACACCATTGTAGAGCAATTGTACTCCAATAAAGTTGTTAAAAAAAAACCAAAACAGAAACAGACTCACAGATGTAGAAAACTAACTAGTGGTTACCAGTGGGGAGAGGGCTAGATGGGTGGAGGGGCAGAATAGGGGTATGGGATTAACAGAAACAAACTATTATGTATAAAATAGATAAACTATGATATACCATACAGCACAGGGAAATATAGCCATTATTTTGTAATTACTTAAATAGAGTATAATCTATAAAACAATATTGAATTACTATGCTGTACACCTGAAACTAATACAATATTGTAAATCAACTATACTTCAATATAAATCAAAGTGTCAGATTTATATTACAGTAAGTACTCCATACCTGTTGTTAAATTCTTACTTAAAAGATCCCAACTGTAAGGCCACCACAGGGTTAGAAGGTCATGCATCTTGTGGTACACTGAATTATAACTCTCACAAAGACATCCAGGTCCTAACCCCCATAGCCTATGAATATGTTACCTTACATGAAAAAATAGACTTTATAGATGGAGTACAATTAATTTACAAAATTAATGTAAACTCTACAAAGTAGGACTAAACCAAAAAGAGCTCTGCACCCAATGCATGTCTTTATAAATGTCAGTTTAGTGGTGTTTTCTCCTACACATTTAGTCATTTCTAATGACTAAGTTTCGTTCAATATTCAGCCTGCAAAGTTCATACTATACCTCAACCTCCTACCATGTAGACAAGAATGTCTGTAATTTTTATTTCCCTTCTTCCAAGCAGGAAATTACTTTTTTCCTTTTCTCTCTATAGGGTTTATATCATATAATTCTACCATTGATGTTGTTTTTTCTAAGAAATTCTAAAGTGGTTTTCCAGCTGTGTTCTCTTATCAGGATCTTATAATCAAAGTCAAAGAGCAACCATACTTGGTATTCCCTCTTGTTTCTTGTCAGTTCTTTGAATCTAAGTGCCCTAAAGATTGGACTGTGAAAGCACAAAATAAACAGTCTTATAATTAAACAAAGATATTCTTAGAGCAGACTGCTCCCAGGGGCTAAATAAAACTTTAATTCTGTAATTAAGAAAAGAGTTAATTGGTTTCAAAAATACTTAACCAAAAAGAAATATAAAACAATGGCACTTTGTGTCAGATGGTATCTTTTGTTTTTTGGTTTTTTTTACTTATTTTTTATTTTTGGCTGTGTTGGGTCTTTGTTGCTGCTCACGGGCTTTCTCTAGTGTTGAGCAGGGCCTACTCTTCACTGTGGTGCACAGACTTCTCATTGCAGTGGCTTCTCTTGTTGCAGAGCACTGGCTCTAGGCACACGGGCTTCAGTAGTTGTGGCACGGGGGCTCAGTAGTTATCGCTCGGGGGCTTTAGAGCACAGGCTCAGTAGTTGTGGCACATAGGAATGGTAACATTTTAGAATGGACAACAGAGTTTGGAGGTCAGCATCCCACGAAATAAGGGTCTCTACTATCAGAGTGTGCAAGTAGGTCTGCCTATTTCTAAAAATGTCTTGTAAATTTTCTGACACAATGTGAGAGTAGCTACAGAGAATATTTCATTCTAGGTTCTGAAATAAAAGTGGCCTAGTTTTTATTTTTAATTGAGATTATGGAAATAAATGATGTACAGTAGAACTTGAGAATTTGCACTGCATAAGCGTTGTAGTTGACTGGTGTGCTGCGCTCACTACCAGCAAAGACCCTTGACTTACATGAGAGATATATGGTCCCTAGTTCTTGGAAAGACAAAAGCTTGTTTTTCTCCAGATCACATTCCCATAAGAGTCTCATGTTTACTATGCATAGCTTCCTGACAAGATTGTAACTGAAGTTTTAGTTCTTGTTTATACAGATTTTTTTTACTGCCTGAGAACTCACTAAGATGGCTTTTAATATCAATGGTTACATTTCCATATACAGCATATGAAGGATTATTTCACAACGTATTTGTAAGCATCTTGTTAATTCTACTTTTGTCTTTCAGTTTATCCAAAGCATTTACTAGCCAGCTACCAACCATTACTTTCCTAGACCTCCTTGCTTTGTCTTCACTTCCACTGCCAGCACCAACAGTGGAAAGTTGTTTTGTACAAGGGGTTAAGGGCTGGACTCTAGCATCAGACTGCATAAGTCCAAATCCCTACTCTTGCATTTCCTGTTTGACCTCAGCCAGTTCACTAGATCTTTTTCATCCTTTATGTCTGAAATAACACCTACCTCTTAGGCTGGTTGTAAGGATTAAATGAGACATAAAACATCATAATACACCTGGTGCATAGTTAAAAAGTGTTTAATTTCTTTGGAGAACCATTTTTCTAACATATTACATCTTCCCTGAAGCCTACACAAATGACACCAGGGGGACATCATTTTGTCTATCTTGAAAGGCATCCATCATCTTATTTGAGCTACTCATTGGGAATTTCTCATATATTACTTCCATTTCATTTATTTACATATGTATATGTGATATTTCTCATAAAGCTATATTCCTCCTTCTTCCCTTTGGCAGCTCTCCGTTGCCTGCAAAATAAAGTCCATGTTTCCATTCAAAGCTCTATGTTTATCACCTGCCTTTCTTTAGCAAGCCCCCTGTGCTCTACCTGAACCAGAATTTTTCGAGTCCCCTGATCAATTTGCATATACTGTATTCAATTGTACTGTAAAGATAAGAAAACAAACAGGATAGATGAAAGTCATAAGAAGTATTGAGCATAAATAGTAAGTTAAGCAAGTAGTTTATGAGGTATAGGTAAAATTCATAGGATAATTAAGTATAGATAATGAATAAGCAAGTAGCTTGTGAAACTAGAATTCATAAGATGCACTCAATATAGACAATAAATTGATAACATGTATGACACACCACAGAAAAAATAAGTAGAAAAACATTATAGAACAAACAAGAATGTTATTTACAGATAGAAATGGCTGGAAAGACTAAAGTCTTGATAATCAATTGACAACTACAATGCCCCCAAATTTGTCACCCATTAGTAACACCCCAAAACACTTTTTCTAGCCCCACATGTGCTCTACCCAAGAAATACAAATAAACCCCATGACTGTTCTGTGAACTAATTTACAAGACACAGCTGTGCTTAGACATAACCATGGAGATATGTATGTTCCGTATCTCTCCCTCCATCTCATTGGCCCAGTGTACCTTCTGAGGACTACTTTGCTTGAACCTTAGCTCTGCTCTTCATAACCACACCATCAGTGGGGAAGTCTGAGGTGGCAAAGAGAAAGAGGATATATGAACATTATATGTCCCATAACTCAGATAGTGAAATTCTTACACCTACTTGCATCCTATCTGAAGTGTATGTTGCCCCATTTCTTTCTCCTTGTTTTTTACTTCTAGTTTAAATTGACTTAATATGTCATGTGAGTCGAGTGTTTTAATTTAGCTGTTCCATGACCTCTGGGAGGTTTGCGTATTAGTGTGCTTGGAAGTATCAAGATAATTTCTCACGTGACAGTTGATCATATCTCATTCTTTCATATGCTTTTGTGCATGTTTTGTTCTCCATACCTAGAATGCTGTTCCCCTACACCTTTCTGTGAATAATCACGTAGGCTTTAAAACCCAAATCATACTGGTCCTACACTTAAAGTCTTTCCAGCTCCGCTTTTTGTTTCAACACTGTACCCTGTGGTAAGCAGCTTCTAAAATGGAGCTCAGTGAGTCCTACCTCCTAGAAATTCACACCATGTGTAATTCCCTTCCCTTGAATGTGGCTGTACTTAATGACTCACTTCAAAGTTATAGAACATAGCAAAAGTGATATGATGTTACTTCTAATATTAGGTTTCAAAAAGATTTGCTTCTGTCTAGCTGGTCCTTTTTTGCTATTTCTCACTTGCTCTAAGGGAAACCGGTTGAGAGTTGCCCTGTGGAAATGGCTTTGCAACAAAGAACTGAGGGAGAGCTCCAGTCAACAGCCAGCAAGAAACTGAGGCCCTTAGTCCAGCAGCATGTGAGGAACTGAATCCTACTAACAACAATTTGAGTGAGCTTAGGAGTGGGTCCCCACTCAGTTGAGCCTTTGTCCCAGCCAACACCTTGACTGCAACTTGTGAAAGACCTAGAGACAGAGACACCAAATTACATCAAGCCCAGATTTCTAGCCCACAAAATCTGTGAGATAGCAAATGTTTCAAGCAACTAAGTTTTGAGGTAATTTGTTATGCAGCAAGAGATGGCTAATACATTCCCTATACACATATCTACTATAATACCAATCACATAGCACTTGTGTGATATGTCTGTACAACCCATGGTGTTATTTGTACCTTGAAGCTAGGACATCCATCTTAGTGATGTTTTCCTAGGGTCTAGCAGCTCCTGGAATGTATTAGCTCCATGACTGAAATGTTTAGTGATTTGGAAGCTCCTTGTGGTAAGTAATTTAATCATAATAACAATAACAAGTATTTATTCAGTCCTTGCCCTTCAAGGAAATTTTTAAAATACTTTACAGGTATTATTTTATCTAATTCTAATATTAAGCCATCTTAGGAAGAAGGAAACTGAGTCACAGAGAAGTCTGGTAACTTGTAATTTGACTAATGTCGATAGCTAAAGGAGCCTGGCTGTAAACACAGGCAATCTACCTAGAACTCACATTCTCAACCACAAGGATTACATAGATATCTTATATTTCTAACATTATATATACTTTATATATATATTATATGTATTTGTTTCACATACCTTCACCAGCACAGTGACTGGCATAGAAAGGATCGATAAATATGAGTGAGTGAGTGAGTGAGTGAAGAAAGCAGTACCAGAGGTTTTCTGTTCTGGCTGAGTTTTTATCTTCTGAGCCAAGGAGACAAGCACATCAGCAACAGAGGAATTCTTTGGCTCTTCCCTGAGGATCCATTATCATCTGTGATGATGTGAAACAGAGACCATCGGTCCACAGAGACCCTTTCAATTCCCCATTCTGTCTGAGTGAAAACTAGAGAAATGCTACATTTTTACAAGCCTTTATTTCTGCCAGTTTTCCATCTTCAGACTACTGCTTTAAATGAGCTCACTCAAAAAAAAGAAAAAATAGTGCAATATCTCTGAAATAAGATCCAACCGGCATGTAGCAATCTCATTGCATCACACTTATAAGTCAAATCTGAAGTGGTGGAAATCACAAATCGAAGACTTTGCTGCTACTGTTGTTGAGGGTGGGGGAGGTTTCTTGTGGGTTGTAACAGACCAATGATATGAACAACCTATGCATTCTGTTCTCAACCTTCAGCCTGCGGTATGGGAAAATTAGTTAAATTTTAACTAATTTTAACTAAAATTAGTCAAAATTAGTTAAACCACATGGAATTCCTTTTCTATTGCTCTTTTATCTGTGCTCTCTATGGTAAACTGGCTCCTCCCGAAATAGTGTACGACTTATTTTTAGGAGCTTAGTTTACCAATTAGTAGATTCAACTGTCAAAATTATAGAAGAATACTGAGTGAGTGATGGAAACCTGGCTGTGCTATGTGACAGTTTACTGGCCTTACTGCCTCTCTCCATAGACTAGGTTGCTGAGTTAAATCATAACAAGAGACAAACTACCTGAAACCCTGACCCCACCACCAGTGCTTCAACCATTTTTTGTCTGGATATTTTTATAGATCCCCAATTTAAACTATGTCATAGCTTTGCATTACCCAGAAATAGAAATGAGATGGCAATGAATATTGGGAGCCTTCAGGGAATAGGACTCAGCTGTGCTGAGATTAGGAAGATCTAGCAGTGAGGTACATGGCCTCCAAACACAGTGGGAAATGCTGAAAGATTGTCGTCTCTACTTGGAAATTTTGTCTAGAAGTACATATCCATAGCACATGTGGGATCAGAATGAGACCTTACTGCCTAGAAGATGCTCTACTAAAATTAATGAAAGAAGATTGTGGAAAAGTAAACACTGAATAATACCTGAAATTATGACTGAAAATACTATACTTTTATTGTTTAATATCTTCAGGCAAAGCATCATAAGGACTCTGATAAAAATAGGAAAACTAGAGAGAGCTATTTGGTAAGAGTTTTGAGTAACTTTTCTCCGAGGTTAATATATATAATGGAAAGCAAGGGCTCTGACAAATTTCCAGGGACTTTCCATAAAGCTTACACTTCCTGAAATATTTCTATTAATAACATTTACCTCTACAAATTTAATTGGGGACAGGATGAGCATATCCTCTTACGTGACAACTCTTCACATGCAATTCTTACAAAATAACTTTGTGATGTTTTCAGGGGCCCTCTGGGAAAACAAGATAGTTTTGCATGTAAAAGATTAGATATAGATATAGATGATATAGATATAGACTCTTTTACATTGTATAAAAGGCATTAAATCAGTAAGTCAAGTAAGCAGACCCATAAAGATCAAACTCCGCTAAAATTTTCATACACTTCATAGCTTATTTTCAGACTCAGGTATTATAAATCAAAGCAAATAAAATTCACTTTCCAAGTTTGTCCTTTATCATGCTCTTTCACATTCTGGAACGTACATAGACTTCACTTTAGTACAGTGCTTCTTTATCATGGGGTCTATGCAGCCAGGACTATTTTCATAATAACACTAATATATTTATATGTAATGCATTCATCACTGCTCTTTCAAAATGAATCAATAAATACATTTTAAAAATTTTCTCAGTTTAAATTTCAACTGTGGTAAATACTGATGATATTTAAAAGTGTAAGTGGATCAGGAGACCAAAAACTTTGAGTACCATGGCTTTAGGACAAAACTATTTTTTTCTTGAATAATAAAGACACACATATACACATGTATTTCTTTGTCACTATTACTCCTAGAATAGTCTCAGCAAGTCCTATAAATTATAGCTTTTAACCAAGGAAATGAAATCGTATTTCACAAAGAAAAGTAGGGAGTGGAAGATTGACAGCTGTCTGTCATTCAAAAGGACTTCAGCAGACTAGGAGAGCTCATGAACACATAAAACACAACTTTTTACAGACATATACATCCTCTTAACATCTTTTTAAAGTGGCAAAAATAAACACATTCATTAACATCCCCAAAGCTATAGCCACTCCATCGCACAAAAAAATAAGAAGCAAAGGTATATAAATTTAAAATTATGCTTAGTAATCAATGTTTGAGTATTTACTTAGAAATTATCTAGGTACCCAATGATTATCCATTAATTAGCTCAATTTAATATCAATCCAAGGCTTCAAGCTAGATACCATGAAAATTATCTTCAAGCTGACATATTACAAAACATAATTACTGTTGAAATAAAATTTGTAAGAATAGTGATTCAATTTATTTGAACACAACTTGACATTTTTCATAATCATATTTAAGAAATATGTAGTATTAATGTCAGCATATTTGATCAGAAAAAACTGTATGCTTATCTTATACTTAATATTGATAAAGTAGAAAAGACATGGCTGTTTTATATTAAACCAAAATTATTACACTAGGTCCATTTACCAAAGATTTATCTTAATTAGCTAAACTTGTATCCTTAAAGTGTTTCTGAGTTAACTTTTATAAGAAAATATTTTATTTGTCTAGAACATTTAAAATATTTGAAGTACAGTTTTCCTTATTTTCTGGGAATTTAGGAGCATTTTATTTTTATTAGCACTTATTTATCTAAATAAATCAATAGAATAAAGCATTATTACATTAGGACTTTATAATCTAATTTATTAGTATTCTCATGCAATGAGAGGTAAAGGTCTTTCTGAATTATGGATACAAAGACACTTAGAGTGTTTATAAATTCAGATCTACACTTTTGCCACAGGTTGAGAGTGAATATAGAAACACAAAAACTCATGTTCCAGATAGCAAACAGCTGCTTTCCATTCCACTGGGCACAAGACTCTTAACTGACTTGAGCTCAAAATGGACAAATAGATAAAACAAACAAAAAAGACTAACAAACCAGACTCTGTTGTCTCTCATCCAGCAGAGTATAAAACTCTAACTCTATTATCCATTAACCTATTTACAGAAATCATTAAGTGATCAGACCATGAAACCAAATCCTTAGTCATTGCTATCACCAATGGGGAATAACTTACTGGCCATTAGCAAACTAGAAACAGAAACAAAAGAGAAAAATCAGTAGATGAGGGGGGAAAAAAGAGAAAAGAGTCAGCAAAGGTATATTCTTGGGTTTCACCTTAAAATGAAACAATAAATACATATTTCACCCCGGGAACCAAGAAGAGACATGCCTGAGCTTAAGTGGCCTGTGAGGTACACTTTTTTGGCAATATATTTTATCTGCCTCAGTTAGGTAAATCCATTGGTCGTCTTGATAGATTACCTCCAAAACTGTTAAAGGGTGATCATTTTAAAAAGATAAAATCATGTAAAAATATAAAACAAACATGTGTCAAAGATTTCAATAACCCATTAATTAATGAGAGAACTAGTTAGATGTTATAAACAGTTACAAGGAAGATCCAAGGAGTAGATATACTGAAAAGGCATAGTATACTGAAACTACATCATGAATAGATGCAAACTGGCAAAATTGGCCAGTATCCACAGAGCAATATCAACTGCCATTGCAACTCTATTGATAAGAATTGTTTGCATTACTATCATTTTTCTACAATGCACAAAATTGCAAAATAGCTCTTAGACAATGAAAGGTGAGATGACCCTGACCTCTATAGACGAGGCGTCCAGTAATCTTTCTGGTTCATTTCAAAATCTTTCATAGTTTTCCCTACAAAAGGAGAGGTAAAGTTCTTTCTGAAGTACAGATACAAATACACACAGAATGCCTATAAATTCAGATCTACACTTTTGCCACAGGTCAAGAGTAAACTTAGGAACACAAAACTATGGTCATTATGCATCTGCCTCTCCAATGGAACAGATTTTTCTTCTAAACCCAAAACAATTCCCAACATAGAGGAATAATGTGAAGATTTGAGGAGACATATGAGCAAGGTGCTGTTCTTTCCACTCTCATATTTCTATTTGCACTATTAAATTAGCATGTAAACTTCTCTATTAAATATAACAATTTGTGGAAAACTTGAAAGTGAAATTTGAAAAATGATTCTTAATAGGGAGTTGTTATTTATACTTTCTTCTATTTACATAAGTGATATTAAAAGTTGTGAATGTTTTCAAATGTACCACTTACTGTTATATTATTGATGATTAATTAGTACAAAATTCAGAAATATTAAACCAATAAACTGCACTCAAATATTTTTAAAAATACAGAATTCAAAAATTGTTTACTATGAGGCATCATGTTATTTAAATCCATATTATTAGATATATGAAATATTCAAAATTAAGTTCTATATGTTTACTGCACAATATTTTCTTAATAAATAATCAGAATTTAAGGATAAGATTTATCGGGTACAGTATTTTGAATTTACTCAGTAGGATAAATGTCTCTACTGAAATGCACGTATAATTTATGCAGTATTGGGATAATAGGACTGTACCATTTGTTTATTCATTTAAATGGTCAAGGTACTAAAACAGTTTTTATTCAGAGTAATTAATTACCAGAGGTAATTGGAACATTCGGGTTTTCCATACACCTGAAAATGGTCAAAACGAATGTCATTATTCTCAACGGTAAGAGTCAGAGGAATCATTTTATGTTTAATGTAACATAGGCAAATCTCTATATATCATTTCCCTTGATTAGGAGACTATATTTTGACTTCAGCAATCCATACATGTACTCATGTATGCTTCGTGAATAAAGTATATTTGAGGGGAGGGGTTGTTTTGTTAATTTTTAGTTTGTGTGGTGGTGATAGAAAAGGAAAGATGGAAAGAAATGTATATATATATTTTAACATATTTATTGGAGTATAATTGCTTTAAAATGGCGTGTTAGTTTCTGATGTATAACGAAGTGAATCAGTTATACATATACGTATATCCCCATATCTCCTATATCTCCTTGCGTTTCCCTCCCATCCTCCCTGTCCCACCCCTCTAGGTGGTCACAAAGTGCCAAGCTGATCTCCCTGTGCTATGAGGCTACTTCCCACTAGCTATTTTATATTTGGTAGTGTATATATATCCATGCCATTCTCTCACTTCGTCCCAGCTTACCCTTACCCTTCCCCATGTCCTCAAGTCCATTCTCTACCTCTGTGTCTTTATTCCTGTCCTGCCCCTAGGTTCTTCAGAACCACTTTTTTTTTTTTTTAAGATTCCATATATATGTGTTAGCGTACGGTATTTGTTTTTCTCTTTCTGACTTACTTCACTCTGTATGACAGTCTCTAGGTCCATCCAACTCACTACAAATAACTCAACTTAATTTCTCTTTATGGCTTAGTAATATTCCATTGTATATATGTGCCACCTCATCTTTATCCATTCATCTGTTGATGGACACTTAGGTTGTTTCCATGTCCTGGCTATTGTAAACAGAGCTGCAATGAACATTGTGGTACATGACTCTTTTTGAATTATGGTTTTCTCAGGGTATATGCCCAGTACTGGGATTGCTGGGTCATATGGTAGCTCTATTTTTAGTTTTTTAAGGAACCTCCATACTGTTCTCCATAGTGGCAGTATCAATTTACATGTCCACCAACAGTGCAAGAGGGTTCACTTTTCTCCACACCCTCTCCAGCATTTATTGTTTGTAGACTTTTTGATGATGGCCATTCTGACTGGTGTGAGGTGATACTTCATTGTAGTTTTGATTTGCATTTCTCTAATGATTAGTGATGTTGAGCATCCTTTCACGTGTTTGTTGGCAATCTGTATATCTTCTTTGGACAAATGTCTATTTAGGTCTTCTGCACAATTTTGGATTGGGCTGTTTTCTTTTTGATATTGAACCGCATGAGCTGCTTGTATATTTTGGAGATAAATCCTTTGTCAGTTGCATCATTTGCAAATATTTTCTCCCACTCTGAGGGTTGTCTTTTTGTCTTGTATATGGTTTCCTTTGCTGTGCAAAAGCTTTGAAGTTTCATTAGGTCCCATTTGTTTATTTTTGTTTTTATTTCCATTTCTCTAGGAAGTGGGTCAAAAAGGATCTTGCTGTGATTTATGTCATAGAGTGTTCTGCCTATGTTTTCCTCTAAGAGTTCTATAGTTTCTGGCCTTACATTTAGGTTTTTCATCCATTTTGAGTATATTTTTGTGTATGGTGTTAGGGAGTGTTCCAATTTCATGCTTTTACATGTAGCTGTCCAGTTTTCCCAGCACCAGTTATTAAAGAGGCTGTCTTTTCTTCATTGTATATTCTTGCCTCTTTTATCAAAGATAAGGTGGCCATATGTTCCTGGGTTTATCTCTGGGTTTTCTATCCTGTTCCATTGACCTATATTTCTGTTTTTGTACCAGTATCATACTGTCTTGATTACTGTTGCTTTGTAGTATAGTCTGAAGTCAGGGAGCCTGATTCTTCCAGCTCCGTTTTTCTTTCTCAAGATTGCTTTGGTTATTTGGGGTCTTTTGTGTTTCCATACAAATTGTGAAATTTTTTGTTCTAGTTCTGAGAAAAATGCCATTGGTACTTTGATAGGGATTGCCTGGAATCTGTAGATTGCTTTGGGTAGTATAGTCATTTTCACATTGTTTTGTCTTCCAAGCCAAGAACATGGTATATCTCTCCATCTGTTGGTATCATCTTTAATTTCTTTCATCAGTGTCTTATAGTTTTCTGCATACAGGTCTTTTGCCTCCTTAGGTAGGTTTATTCCTAGGTATTTTATTATTTTTGTCGCAATGGTAAATGGGAGTGTTTTCTTAATTTCTCTTTCAAATTTTTCATCATTAGTGTATAGGAATGCAAAAGATTTCTGTGCGTTAATTTTGTATCCTGCTACTTTACCAAATTCATTGATGTGCTCTAGTAGTTTTCTGATAGCATCTTTAGGATTATCTATGTATAGTATCATGTCATCTCCAAACAGTGAAAGCTTTACTTCTTCTATTCCAATTTGGATTCTTTATTTCTTTTTCTTCTCTGATTGTTATGGCTAAAACTTCCAAAACTATGTTGAATAATAGTGGTGAGAGTGGGAAACCTTGTCTTGTTCCTGAACTTAGTAGAAATGGTTTCAGTTTTTCACCATTGGGAATGATGTTGACTGTGGGTTTGTCATATATGGCCTTTATTATGTTGAGGTAAGTTCCCTCTATGCCTACCTTCTGGAGGCTTTTATCATAAATAAGTGGGGAATTTTGTCAGAAGTTTTTCTGCATCTATTGAGATGATCATATGGTTTTTCTCCTTCAGTTTGTTAATATGGTTTATCACATTGATTGATTTGCATATATTGAAGAATACTTGCATTACTGTGATAAACCCCACTTGATCCTTTTAATGTGTTGTTGTATTCTGTTTGCTGGTATTTTGTTGAGGATATTTGCATCTATGTTCATCAGTGATATTGGCCTGTATTTTCTTTTTTTGTGACATCTTTGTCTGGTTTTGGTATCAGGGTGATGGTGCCCTCGTAGAATGAGTTTGGGAGTGTTCCTTCCTCTGCAATTTTTTGGAAGAGTTTGAGAAGGATGGATGTTAGCTCTTCTCTAAATGTTTGACAGAATTCACCTGTGAAGCCATCTGGTCCTGGACTTTTCTTTGTTGGAAGATTTTTAATCACAGTTTCAATTTCACTGCTTGTGATTGGTCTGTTGATATTTTCTATTTCTTCCTGAAGAAAGGTTCTGTCTTGGAAGGTTGTGCTTTTCTAAGAATTTGCCCATTTCTACCTGGTTGTCCATTTTATTGGCATATAGTTGCTTGTAGTAATCTCATGATCTTTTGTATTTCTGCAGTGTCAGTTGTTACTTCTCCTCTTTCATATCTAATTCTGTTTATTCGAGTCTTCGCCCTTTTTTTTTGTTGACGACTCTGGCTAATGGTTTATCAATTTTGTTTATCTTCTCAAAGAACCTGCTTTTAGTTTTATTGATCTTTGCTATCGTTTCCTTCATTTCTTTTTCATTTATTTCTGATCTGATCTTTAAGATTTCTTTCCTTCTACTAACTTTGGGGTTTATTTTGTTCTTCTTTCTTTAATCCCTTTACGTGTAAGGTTAAGTTGTTTATTTGACATTTTTCTTGTTTCTTTAGGTAAGATTGTTTTGCTATAAACTTCCCTCTTAGAACTGCTTTTGCTGCATCCCATAGGTTTTGGGTCGTCGTGTTTTCATTTTCATTTGCTTCTAGACATTTTTTTATTTCCTCTTTGATTTCTTCAGTGATCTCTTGGTTATTTACTAGCGTATTGTTTAGCCTCCATGTGTTTGTATTTTTTACAGTTTTTTTCCTGTAATTGATACCTAGTCTATTCATAGCATTGTGGTTGGAAAATATACTAGATACAATTTCAGTTTTCTTAAATTTACCAAGGCTTGATTTGTGACCCAAGATATAATCTATCCTGGAGAATGTTCCATGAGCACTTGAGAAGAAAGTGTATTCTGTTGTTTTTGGATGGAATGTCCTATAAATATCAATTAAGTCCATCTTGTCTAATGTGTCCTTTAAAGCTTGTGTTTCTTATTTATTTTCATTTTGGATGATCTTTCCATTGGTGAAAGCGGGGTGTTAAAGTCCCCTACTATTACTGTGTTACTGTTGATTTCCCCTTTTATAGCTGTTAGCATTTGCCTTATGTATTGAAGTGCTCCTATGTTGGGTGCATAAACATTTACCATTGTTGTATCTTCTTGGATTGATCCCTAGATCATTATGTAGTATCCTTCTGTGTCTCTTGTAATAGCCTTTATTGTAAAGTCTCTTTTGTCTGATATGAGAATGGCTACTCCAACTCTCTTTTGATTTCCATTTGCATGGAATATCTTTTTCCATCGCCTCACTTTCAGTCTGTATGTGTCCCTAGGTCTAGAGTGGGTCTCCTATAGACAGGATACATACAGGTCTTGTTTTTGTATCCATTCAGCCAGTCTATGTCTTTTGGTTGGAGCATTTAATCCATTTACATTTAAGGTAATT
Source organism: Aethalodelphis obliquidens (assembly GCF_003676395.1). Lineage (NCBI taxonomy): Eukaryota > Metazoa > Chordata > Mammalia > Artiodactyla > Delphinidae > Aethalodelphis > Aethalodelphis obliquidens. The sequence continues at coordinate 5,863,375 of NW_020837950.1, read as the reverse complement.
ATCAATATGTATGGTCCTATTACCATTTTCTTAATTGTTTTGGGTTTGTTTTTGTAGGTCTTTTCCTTCTCTTGTATTTCCTTCCTAAGAATTTTCTTTAGCATTTGTTGTAAAGCTGGTTTGGTGGTGCTGGATTTTCTTAGCTTTTGCTTGTCTGTAAAGCTTTTAGTTTCTCCGTCAAATCTGAATGAGATCCTTGCTGGGTAGAGTAATATTGCTTGAAGTTTTTTTCCCTTTCATCACTTGAAATATGTCCTGCCACACCCTTCTGGCTTACACAGTTTCTGCTGAAAGATCAGCTGTTAACTTTATGGGGATTCCGTTGTATTTTATTTGTTGCTTTTCCCTTGCTGCTTTTAATATTTTTTCTTTGTGCTTAATTTTTTTGTAGTTTGATTAATATGTGTCTTGGCGTGTTTCTTCTTGGATTTATCCTGCTTGGGACTCTCTTAGCTTCCTGGACTTGATTGACTATTTCCTTTCCCATATTAGGGAAGTTTTCAACTATCATCTCTTCAAATATTTTCTCAGTTCCTTTCTTTTTCTCTTCTTCTGGGACCCCTATAATTCGAATGTTGGTGTGTTTAATGTTGTCCCAGAAGTCTCTGAGACTCTCCTCAATTCTTTTCATTCTTTTTTTAGACTCTCTTCAATTCTTTTCATTCTTTTTTCTTTATTCTGCTCTGCGGTAGTTATTTCCACTATTTTATCTTCCAGATCACTTATCTGTTCTTCTACCACAGTTATTTTACTGTTGATTTCTTCTAGAGTATTTTAAATTTCATTTATTGTGTTGTTCATCATTGTTTCTTTGCTCTTTAGTTCTTCTGAGTCCTTGTTAAACGTTTCTTGTATTTTCTCCATTCTATTTCCAAGATTTTGGATCATCATTACTATCATTACTCTGAATTCTTTTTCAAGTAGACGGCCTATTTCCTCTTCAGTTTTTTGGTCTGGTGGGTTTTTACCTTTCTCCTTCATCTGCTGTGTATTTCTCTGTTTTCTCATTTTGCTTAACTTACTGTGTTTGGGATCTCCTTTTTCATTGGTTGCAGATTCATAGTTCCCGTGGTTTTTGTGTCTGCTCCCAGTGGGTAAGATTTGTTCAGTGGGTTGTGTAGGCTTCCTGTAGGAGGGGACTGGTGCCTGTGTTCTGATGGATGAGGCTAGATCTTGTCTTTCTGGTGGGGACCACGTCAGTGGTGTGTTTTGGGGTGTCTGTGAACTTATTATGATTTTAGGCAGCCTCTCTGCTAATGGGTAGTGTTGTGTTCCTGTCCTGCTAGTTGTTTAGCATGGGGTGTCCAGCACTGGAGCTTGCTGGTCATTGAGTGGAGCTGGGTCTTAGCATTGAGACAGAGATCTCTGGGAGATCTCTCGCCGATTGATATTACGAGGGTCCAGGAGGTCTCTGTTGGACCAATGTCCTGAACCCGGCTCTCCCACCTCAGGGGTTCATGCCTGACACCCATCCAGAGCACCAAGACACTGTCAGCCACATGGCTCAGAAGAAATGGGAGAAAAGAAAAAAAAGAAAGAAAAAAGTAAAATAAAGTTATTAAAATAAGAAATTTAAAAATATTATATAAAAATTAAAAAAATAAAGAAGAGAGCAACCAAACCAATAAAGAAATCCACCAATGATAACAAGTTCTAAAAACTATACTTAAAAAAATGGACAGAAAGATCCCTAGGACAAATGGTAAAAGCAAACCTATACAGACAAAATCACACAAAGAAGCATTCACATACACACTCACAGAGACAGAAAAAGGAAAATATATATATATATTATATATATAATATATATATTTATATATAAAAGGAAGAGACCAACCAAACCAGTAAACAAATTTACCAATGATAATAAGCTCTAAATACTAAATTATGATAAACATAAAACTGGAAACAAATTAGACACAGAAAGCAAACCCCAAATCTACAGTTGCGCCCAAAGTCTACCGCCTTAGTTTTCAGATGATTTGTTTTCTACTCAGGTTTTCCACAGATGCAGGGTACATCAGGTTGATTGTGGAGATTTAATCTGCTGCTCCTGAGGCTGCTGGGAGAAATTTCCCTTTCTCTTCTTTGTTTGCACAGCTCTTGGGGTTCAGCTTTGTATTTGGCCCTGCCTCTGGCATCTGTTCTTCGCCCAGACAGGAGGAGGTTAAGGGAGCGGCTGATTCAGAGGCTCTGGCTCACTCAGGCTTGGGGGAGGGAGAGGTACAGTAGTTATAATTGGAATGTGGGGCAAGCCTGTGGCGGCAGAGGCCAGCATAACATTGCAACAGCCTGAGGCATGCCATGTGTTCTCCCCGGGAAGTTGTTCTGGATCATGGGACCTTGGCAGTGGTGGGCTGCACAGGCTCCCGGGAGGGGAACTGTGGATAGTGACCTGTGCTTGCACACAGGCTTCTTGGTGACTGTAGCAGCAGCCTAGAGTTTCATGCCCGTCTCTGGTGTCCATGCTGATAGCCGCGGCTCACGCCCATCTCTGGAGCTTATTTAAGCGGTGCTCTGAATCCTCTCTCCTCATGCACCCCAAAACAGTGGTCTCTTGTCTCTTCATCAGTTCCAGACTTTCTCCCGGACTCCCTCCTGGCTAGCTGTGGCGTACTAGCCCACTTCAGGCTGTGTTCACTCAGCCAAACCCAGTCCTCTCCCTGGGATCTGACCTCCAAAGCCCAAGCCTCAGCTCCCAGTCCCCACCTGCCCTGGCAGGTGAGCAGACAAGCCTCTCTGGCTGGTGAGTTCTGGTTGGCACAGATCCTCTGTACAGGAAGCTCTCCGCTTTGCCCTCTGCACCCCTGTTGTTGCACTCTCCTTGGCTCCAAGCTTCCCCCCTGTCCACCCACCGTCCCCGCCAGTGAAGGGGCTCCCTAGTGTGTGGAAATTTTTCCTCCTTCACAGCTCCCTCCCAGAGGTGCAGGTCCATCCCTACTCTTTTGTCTCTGTTTTTTCTTTTTTCTTTTGCCCTACCTAGGTACGTGGGGAGTTTCTTGCCTTTTGGGAAGTCCAAGGTCTTCTGCCAGCGTTCAGTAGGTGTTCTGTAGGAATTGTTCCACATGTAGATGTATTTTTGATGTATTTGTAGAGAGGAAGGTGATCTCCACATCTTACTTCTCCGCCATCTTGAAGGTCCTCCCTAATACCAAAAACTGTACATTTATTTACTATGAATATCTAGTGACTAAAACTTTCTGTGCTTAAAAAGGAAGGACTACTCTAAAAAAGTAGGTAATTCACAGAATTATATAATTTGCTTACACCTGCCTTAATTTAAGCACGTTTCAAGCAGCTTCACGAGCCTAGAAATTTCCCAACTGACAATAGCCTGTGGCTGTTTTTTAGCAAATGCACCCAAGATAATTTTTAGTAAGAAATTGAATTAAGTGGGGGAAATGGATCTTTATCCTAAATCTATATTCCAAATAACACTGGCCTAGTTTTTTTAATAAAGACAACACACTATTCTTTTTCTGTCTTCTTTAGGGAAGTAATGATTTCACTATTTCCTTAAGTTACATATTAATGCCATTAATTTACACATCAATTCTATGCCAGACACTGGGACAATGGTAAATGACTCATTGAGAGGTTATTTCTCTTGTAGTACTTACCATCTACACAAGAAGCATACAAGAACAAGTTATCAAAGAAATAAACTTATAGTTGCAAATTGTGATGAGAAATGTAAGGAAATATACATCAGTTTCAAATACCACGATTCATCTAAGTTGATAGACTTCTTGACTGAAGGGACTCTTTTCAGAAGATTATAATTACTGCCCCTTATTAAATGAAAGTTAGGTATAGAGACAATGTGAGGAAGAGATAATTTTTGTGTTCCTTTCTTTTTTTGTTTATAGTAATTCTGGGATAGAGGACAGGAAGGTGGCTACACCCAGTTTAAAACAAATGTATTTAAAATAAAAGTGTAAGTGGGTTATTTGAGGATTTATCTGTTCATGTGAGAAAATCAAAATCATGGAGAGATTAAAAATATGTTAATACATTGCCCTATTTTCTTCACCTTTCTTTAAAAAAAGAATGACAGAAATATGGGCAAAGGAAGGGCAGAGAGGGAAGGAGGGGAGGGAGGGGAGGGAAGGAAGGGAGAGAGGGAGGGAAGAGGAGAGGAAGGATGGGAAGCAGAGAGGGAAGGAAAGATGGCAGGAAGGGAGGGAGAATTTTCAAAGATAACTACACCTTCATCTCCATCCCACCCTATCTCTTCTTCCCCTACCTGTCCCTGCCCAGATGCAACTACTATGCCAAATTGCTGTGTGTCATCTCAGTGTCCAATTTTATATTTTACTACACATGCACACACGTGTAATTTCTTAAGCCTGAAATTCTGTCATATAAAATTTTAAATGTAGCTTTCTATTGCCATCCTTTCTGCTGTTTGTTTGTTTTTCACACAACACTATGTGAGGTAAGCCCATGTTGATACATGTAGAACTAGTTTGTTCATTTTAACTGCTAAGTAGCCCATTGTACACCAGAGTTGTGTATCCGTTTTACTTGGCTGGACTGTTGGAGTATTTACCTGTTTCTGCTATTACAAGGAGAGCTTGATGAATATCTCTGCTTATGTCTCCTTATATGCAAGTGAGTAGCCATCTAGGAACAGAATGCCTGGATCATACTAAACCCTCCAGATTTTACCTATTTAACATTATGCTTATTAAAAAAATGAATCGAAAAAAATCTAATTTTGTATTGCAAATCCATTTTGGAAATTTATGCTTACAAAAACACAGGAACAGAAGTCATATTTTGTTATTATTGCAATATCTGGAATGTTTCATAATTAACCTGCAAACATATAAAATCCGTTTCCCATTTTTGCCTTTTAGAATATATCTCTCAGTTAGCTTAATTTTGATGGTGTTCATTATGAATTCAAAAAAGCAACATAGCTTTATTTTAGATATTTATTTCTATAATTTATACATTCTCTCAAAAAATTTTAACAGTAAAACCATGAAAATACATGTCAACAAAGATATTAAATTTAACATATATTTATTTATCTAATTAACTAAAATAGATAGCAATGAAGTTAATCTATACTGGAACACAATTCCTGCCTGATATTTGAGAAAATTCTATTATTGGTCTTCTTTTAATCATAAATTTATTCACCACTTGAGATTTCAGTTTTTAAAGAAGGAATGGTACTGAATACAACTTATAAATAAATATATTAAAAATATTTTACTGTGCCAGTAATTAAAAACTAAAATAACAACTTAAAAGTACCATTTTTCATATATTAACAAAAACAGTATAATATCCATTTGAGCTGCAGTGTAAGGAAATTGATACTTTCTAGCATTATAATTTGGTACAATTCCTTAAGAAAGTATTTTGGCCATATATAGTATAAGACAGCATAAAGACTTGTATGACTTTTAATACTCTATATAGAGAACACTAAAATCTCCACACTAAAATCTATTAGAACTAACAAATGAATTCAGCTAGGTAGCAGGATATAAGATTAATATACCAAAATCTGTTGTGTTTCTTTACATAAGTAATGAGATATCAGACAGAGAAAGTAAAAAACAATTCTGTTTAAAATCACATCAAAAAAAAAAAAAAAAACCTAGGAATAAGCTTAACCAAGGAGGTGAAAGAACTATACACAGAAAATTATAAAACACTGGTAAAAGAAATTGAAGACGATTCGAAGAAATGGAAAGATATCACATGCTCTTGGATTGGAAGAATTAATATTGTTAAAATGGACACACTAACCAAAGCAATCTACAGATTTAATGCAATCCCTATCAAAATACCCATGACATTTTTCACAGAACTAAAACAAACAATCCTAAAATATAGATAGAACCACAAAAGGTCCAGAATAGTCTAAGCAATCCTGAAAAAAAAAGAAAAAAGCTGGACTTCAGACTTTACTACAAAGTCTGAACCCTCCCAGACTTCGGACAATACTACAAAGCTACAGTAAACAAAACAGTGTGGTGTTGGTACAAAAACAGACGTATAGATCAATGGAACAGAATACAGAGCCCAGAAATAAACCCAGACACCTACGCTCAATTAATCTACAATAAAGGACACAAGAATATGCAATGGAGAAAAGACAGTCTCTTCCACAACTAGTGCTGGGAAAACTAGACAGCTACATGAAAATCAGTGAAATTAGAACATTACCTCACACCATGTACAAAAATAAACCAAAAATACTTTAAAGACCTAAGTATAAGACATGACACTGCAAAACTCCTAGAAAAAAACATAGGAAAAATATTCTCTGACATAAATAGTAGAAAGATTTTCTTACATCAGTCTCCCAAGGCAAAAGAAATAAAAGCAAAAAAAACAAATGAGACATGATCAAACTTAAAAGCTATTGCACAACAAAGGAAACCATCAACAAAACAAAGAAACAACCTTCAGAATGGGAGAAAATATTTGCATAGAACGCAACGGACAAGGGGTTGATATCAGAAACACACAAACAGCTCTTACAAATAAGAAAATGGTAAAGAAACATACATATCAAAAATTACCTTGGGCTTCCATGGTGGCGCAGTGGTTGAGAGTCCGCCTGCCGATGCAGGGGACATGGGTTTGTGCCCAGTCAGGGAAGATCTCACATGCCACGGAGGGCTGGGCCCGTGAGCCATGGCTGCTGAGCCTGCGCGTCTGGAGGCTGTGCTCCACAATGGGAGAGGCCACAACAGTGAGAGGCTCGTGTACTGCAAAAAAAAAAAAAAAAAAAATTACCTTAAACGTAAATAGATTAAATGCTCCAACCAAAACACATAGACTGGCTGAATGGATACAAAAAAAGACCCGAATAAATGCTGTCTACAAGAGACCCTCTTCAGACCTAGGGACACATACAGACTGAAAGTGAGGGAATGGAAAAAGATATTCCATGCAAATGGAAATCAAAAGAAAGCTGGAGTAGCAATTCTCATATCAAACAAAATAGACTTTAAAATAAAGACTAAAACCAGAGACAAAAAGAACACTACATCATAATCAAGGAATCAATCCAAGAAGAAGATATAACAATGGTAAATATTTATGCACCCAACATAGAAGCACCTCAATACATAAGGCAAATGCTAACAGCCATAAAAGGGGAAATTGACAGTAACACATTCATAGTAGGGGACTTTAACACCCCACTTTCACCAATGGACAGATCATCCACAATGAAAATAAATAAGGAAACACAAGCTTTAAATGACACATTAGACAAGATGGACTTAATTGATATTTGTTGGACATTCCATCCAAAAACAACGGAATACACTTTCTTCTCAGGTGCTCATGGAACATTCTCCAGGATAGACCATATCTTGGGTCACAAATCAAGCCTTGGTAAATTTAGCAAAATTGAAATCGTATCACATAACTTTTCCCACCACAACGTTATGAGACTAGACATCAATTACAGGAAAAAAACTGTAAAAATATACAAATACATGGAGGCTAAACAATACACCACTAAATAACCAAGAAATCAAAGAGGAAATCAAAAAATATCTAGAAACAAATGAGAATGAAAACACAATGACCCAAAACCTACGGGATGCAGCAAAAGCAATTCTAAGAGGGAAGTTTATACCAACACAATCCTACCTCATGAAACAAGAAAAATCTAAAATAAACAACCCAACTTTACAGCTACAGCAATTAGAGAAAGAACAACAACAACAACAACAAAAAAAAACCCAAAGTTAGCAGAAGGAAAGACGTCATAAATAAATGAAAAAGAAATGAAGGAAACAATAGCAAAGATCAGTAAAACTAAAAGCTGGTTCTGAGATGAAAAACAAATTGATAAACCATTAGCCAGACTCATCGAGAAAAAAAGGGAGAAGACTCAAATCAACAGAATTAGAAATGAAAAAGGAGAAGTAACAAGTGACACTGCAGAAATACAAAGGATCATGAGAGATTACTACAAGCAATTATACACCAATAAAATGGACAACCTGGAAGAAATGGACAAATTCCCAGAAAAGCACAACCTTCTGAGACTGAACCAGGAAGAAATAGAAAATATCAACAGACCAATCACAAGCACTGAAATTGAAACTTTGATTAAAAATCTTCCAACAGGCATTTTTCACAGAACTAGAACAAAAAATTTTGCAATTTGTATGGAAACACAAAAGACCCCGAATAGCCAAAGCAATCTTGAGAACAAAAGAAGGAACTGGAGGAATCAGGCTCCCAGACTTCAGACTATACTACAAAGCTACAGTTATCAAGACGGTATGGTACTGGCACAAAAACAGAAAGATAGATCAATGGAACAGGATAGAAAGCCCAGAGATAAACCCACACATATATGGTCACCTTATCTTTGACAAAGGAGGCAGAAATGTACAGTGGAGAAAGGACAGCCTATTCAATAAGTGGTGCTGGGAAAACTGGACAGCTACATGTAAAAGTATGAGATTAGATCACTCGCTAACACCATACACAAAAATAAGCTCAAAATGGATTAAAGACCTAAATGTAAGGCCAGAAACTGTCAAACTCTTAGAGGAAAACATAGGCAGAACACTCTATGACATAAATCACAACAAGGTCCTTTTTGACCCACCTCCTAGAGTAATGGAAATAAAAACAAAAGTAAACAAATGGGACCTAATGAAACTTAAAAGCTTTTGCGCAGCAAAGGAAACCATAAACAAGACGAAAAGACAACCCTCAGAATGGGAGAAAATATTTGCAAATGAAGCAACTGACAAAGGATTAATCTCCAAAACTTATAAGCAGCTCATGCAGCTTAATAACAAAAAAACAAACAACCCAATCCAAAAATGGGCAGAAGACCTAAATAGACATTTATCCAAAGAAGATATACAGAGTGCCAACAAACACATGAAAGAATGCTCAACATCACTAATCATTAGAAAAATGCAAATCAAAACTACAATGAGATATCATCTCACACCAGTCAGAATGGCCATCATCAAAAAATCTACAAACAATAAATGCTGGAGAGGGTGTGGAGAAAAGGGAACCCTCTTACACTGTTGGTGGGAATGTAAATTGATACAGCCACTGTGGAGAACAGTATGGAGGTTCCTTAAAAAGCTACAAATAGAACTACCATATGACCCAGCAATCCCACTACTGGGCATATACCCTGAGAAAACCATAATTCAAAAAGAGTCATGTACCAAAATGTTCATTGCAGCTCTATTTACAATAGCCCAGAGATGGAAACAACCTAAGTGTCCATCATCGGATGAATGGATAAAGAAGATGTGGCACATATATACAATGGAATATTACTCAGCCATAAAAAGAGACGAAATGGAGCTATTTGTAATGAGGTGGATAGACCTAGAGTCTGTCATACAGAGTGAAGTAAGTCAGAAAGGGAGAGACAAATACCGTATGCTAACACATATATATGGAATTTAAAAAAAAAAAATGTCATGAAAAACCTAGGGGTGAAACAGGAATAAAGACACAGACTTACTAGAGAATGGACTTGAGGCTATGGGGAGGGGGAAGGGTAAACGGTGACAAAGCGATAAAGAGGCATGGACATATATACACTACCAAACGTAAGGTAGTTAGCTAGTGGGAAGCAGCCGCATAGCACAGGGAGATCAGCTTGGTGCTTTGTGACCGCCTGGAGGGGTGGGATAGGGAGGGTGGGAGGGAGGGAGACGCAAGCGGGAAGAGATATGGGAATATATGTATATATATAACTGATTCATTTGGTTGTGAAGCTGAAACTAACATACCATTGTAAAGCAATTATACTCCAATAAAGATGTTAAAAAAAAATAATAATAATAATCCCACAGTTAATTAATGGCAGAATTGGGATTTGAACCCAGCCGAGATGGCTCCAGAGTTTGTACCGTTAATAGATTTTGCTGTTACCAAATCCTCATCAATGAACAATCTGTCTTTCTAAGCTGGCACTGTATCAGGTGTTACATGTGTAAGAGCCTCAGTTGTCGGTTCTTGAGAAGTCAGGGCCATAGGGTTGCTGGGGTTTGAGAAATGAGGCTAAGGACAGACACTAAGACCCCAGCCCAGGAACCTCCACACGAGGCTATATAGGGAGTTAGCTCTGCTCTGGTGTCTTTGCACTGACTGGTATTCGTTCATCATGAAGTCAAGTAATAAAGAATGGAAACCTTTTGGTCTGAAAAAAAAAAAAAAATCTTCCAACAAACCAAAGCCCAGGACCAAATGGCTTCACAGGCGAATTCTATCAGACATTTAGAGAAGACCTAATACCTATCCTTCTCAAACTCTTCCAAAGTAAAGCAGAGGGAGGAACACTCCCAAACTCATTCTACAGGGTCACCATCACCCTGATACCAAAACCAGACAAAGATGTCACAAAGAAAACTACAGACCAATATCACTGATGTACATAGATGCAAAAATCCTCAACAAATTACTAGCAAACAGAATCCAACAACACATTAAAAGGATCATACACCATGATCAAGTGGGGTTTATCCCAGGGATGCAAGGATTCTCAAATATACGCAAATCAATTAATGTAATACACCATATTAACAAATTGAAGGATAAAAACCATATGATCATCTCAATAGATGCAGAAAAAGCTTTTGACAAAATTCAACACCCATTTATGTTAAAACCCTGCAGAAAGTAGGCATAGAGGGAACTTACCTCAACATAATACAGGCCATATATGACAAACACACAGCCAACATCGTTCTCAATGGTGAAAAACTGAAACCATTTCCACTAAGATCAGGAACAAGACAAGGTTGCCCACTCTCACCACTCTTATTCAACATAGTTTTGGAAGTTTTAGCCACAGCAATCAGAGAAGAAAAAGAAATAAAAGGAATACAAATCGGAAAAGAAGTAAAGCTGTCATTGTTTGCAGATGACATGATACTATACATAGAGAATCCTAAACATACTACCAGAAAACTATTAGAGCTAATCAGTGAATTTGGTAGAGTAGCAGGATACAAAATTAATGCACAGAAATCTCTTGCATTCCTATACACGAATTATGAAAAATCTGAAAGAGAAATTGAGGAAACACTCCCATTTACCATTGCAACAAAAATAATAAAATACCTAGGAATAAATCTACCTAAGGAGACAAAAGACCTGTATGCAGAAAACTATAAGACACTGATGAAAGAAATTAAAGATGATACCAACAGATGGAGAGATAGACTATGTTCTTGGACTGAAAGAACGAAAATTGTGAAAATGACTATAGTATCCAAAGCAATCTACAGATTCAATGCAATCCCTATCAAACTACCAATGGCGTTTCTCACAGAACTAGATCAAAAAATTTCACAATTTGTATGGAAACACAAAAGACCCCAAATAGCCAAAGCAATGTTGAGAAAGAAAAACGGAGCTGGAAGAATCAGGCTCTCTGACTACAGACTATACTACAAAGCAACAGTAATCAAGACAGTATGATACTGGTACAAAAACAGAAATATAGATCAATGGAACAGGATAGAAAACCCAGAGATAAACCCCACACATATGGTCACATTATCTTTGATAAAGGAGGCAAGAATATGCAATGGAGAAAAGACAGCCTCTTCATTAAGTGGTGCTGGGAAAACTGGACAGCTACATGTAAAAGAATGAAATTAGAACAGTCCCTAACACAAAAAACATAAAATCAAAATGGATTAAATACCTAAATGTAAGACCAGACACTATAAAGCTCCTAGAGGAAAACATAGGCAGAACACTCTATGACATAAATCACAGCAAGATCCTTTTTGACCCACCTCCTAGAGAAATGGAAATAAAAATAAACAAAAATGGACTTAATGAAACATAAAAGCTTTTGCACAGCAAAAGAAACCATATACAAGAAGAAAAGACAGTCCTCAGAGCGGGAGAAAATATTTGCAAACGAAGCAACTGACAAAGGATTAATCTCCAAAATATACAAGCAGCTCATGCAGCTCAATATCAAAAAAACAAACAACCCAATCCAAAAATGGGCAGAAGACCTAAATAGACATTTCTTTAAAGAAGATATACAGATTCCCAACAAACACAGGAAAGGATGCTCAACATCACTAATCATTCGAGAAATGCAAATCAAAAGTACAATGAGGTATCACCTCACACTGGTCAGAATGTCCATCATCAAAACATCTACAAAGAATAAATGCTGGAGAGAGTGTGGAGAAAAGGGAACCCTCCTACACTGTTGGTGGGAATGTAAATTGATACTGTCACTATGGAGAACAGCATGGAGGTTCCTTAAAAAACTAAAAATAGAACTACCATATGACCCAGCAATCCCACTACTGGGCATATACCCTGAGAAAACCATAATTCATAAAGAGTCATGTACCACAGTGTTCATTACCGCACTATTTACAATAGCCAGGATATGGAAGCAACCTAAGTGTCCATCGACCAATGAATAGATAAAGAAGATGTGGCACATATATACAATGGAATATTACTCAGCCATAAAAAGAGAAGAAATTGAGTTATTTGTAGTGAAGTGGAAGGACCTAGAGTCTGTCATACAGAGTGAAGTAAGTCAGAAAGAGAAAAACCAATACTCTATGCTAACACGTATATATGGAATCTAAAAAAAACAAAAAAATGGTTCTGAAAACCTAGGGGTAGGGCAGGAATAAAGACGCAGACACGGAGAATGGACTTGAGGACACAGGGAGGGGGAGGGGTAAGCTGGGACGAAGTGAGAGAGTAACATTGACATATATACACTACCAAATTTAAAATACATAGCTAGTGGGAAGCAGCCGCATAGCACAGGGAAATCAGCTCTGGGCTGTGTGACCACCTAAAGGGGTGGGATACGGAGGGTGGGCGGGAGACGCAAGAGGTAGGGGATATGGTGATATATGTATGCATATAGCTGATCCACTTTGTTATACAGTAGAAGCTAACACAACATTGTAAAGCAATCATACTCCAATAAAGGTGTTATAAAAAAATAAATAATCGAAAACATGAAAAATCTATATATTCATGTAAGTGTTTATTAACTTTCATTTAAACTAATAAAATTGAAAACCACTTAAATGTCCAGGATAAAGTATATTGTTTCGCACTGAAAGATTTGCAATCCTGATTATTATATATTAAGATTCAAACGGAAGAAGACAGAACCCTAAACATGGTTACAAGCATGCAAAAAACCCCACAGCCACTGGGGAGGGGGGTTGAAAATAAATATACCACAATGCTGTTAGTAGTCATATTAGAAGTAATATTTCCCCACTAATTTCAGAATATTTTTTAATGTGTTACTTGTTTAAAAAGAAAAAGGGTAATGTCCCAAGCCCCGCTCTTATTCTTATGGGGAGCTGGAAATTTTGCGCAATTTATACTACTCCCTTACTTGTATTTGTTTAGGTTTTTTTTGTTTTGTTTTGTTTTGTTTTCCCTACATAAAGCCATTCTCCTAAGACAATGCAGTATTTTAACGCTCTGTCACTCTAGAATCTTATTTCAATCCTTCAGGAATACCATTTCAAGATTACTCTGATTACCCCCCAGTAAATGAGTCACCTCTTTATTCTGAGAGAACTCACCATGTGGCAATGCAACAGAGCAGTTCTGCAACTAAGCCAAAAAAAAAATTGAATAGCTGTGAAAGAAGATCCATATCTTTGCTTTGTCTCCTAATTCTGAGTTCTTTTTTAACTATCCTGCCCTTACCAAGTCATGGCATTCCATCAGAAGTAAACATTTTCTTTGAATTTGACTTTTACTATCATTTCTAAGTCCATTTCGCTTGTTTACAGGTTTATTATTATTTTAATTCCTCACAGTTTGTCTACTACAGAAATTGCTGATGATCAAGATAATAATAAAGATGCTCTGATTTAGAAGGGGTAGCCTTGGTATTTCTGCCACCTAACACATATCTCAGCTAACTATTCCTAGGAAACTTTAAGCATGGTAGAAATTGAACACATGTTCTTATACTCCACAGATATATGAATATAGTGATATAATTTGGGGAAAATAGTCTATTTTGAACTCAGTGAGACATAAACATAACTGAGATTAGCACTGGGTCCTTGGCAAGGGTCTATTAATTACTATTGCCCTGTGAGTACTTTTTGTGGTTGTTGTTCCCCTTCCTCAGGCTGCTCTGATTTATGAACAGCTTTTCATATTCACAAAGTGGTTCATGAATCACTCTCGTCCAACAGAAATGAATAAAAATAAGCCGATTTACACAACATTTGGTATGTAGCTAATTACCTGAAAATGACGGTTTGGGATTGTACTGAGAAGTGTGTCATTAACATTCAGCACAAAGAGTACAAAACAGAGGGAGAAAAGAAAGTAGAATCAAAAACTAAAAATATAAGAGGAGCAACAAGAATGCTATTTATTCAGTGTAGATTTTTTTTAAAGCATCACCAAAGAGTACCTTCTGATGTCACCCAACAGAGGAATGTTCAAGCAAAAAGCAGCAAACGAAATGGTTAAATACAATGTAATTTCAACTTTATTAAACAATATACTTAGAAGAAAGGAAGTTAATAATCAGATTGTGGTGATGAGATTATGGATCATTTATTCTATCTATAATTTTCTGTATTTTTCCGGTATTTTACTATGACCCTGCATTAATCTTACAATGCACTTGTATTAGTAATCTTACATGTATGTATGTATTTAGAAGCATATAGTTTAAAAATAATAATAGCTATAGTTAATTGAGAGACTAGTATGTACTAAACATTGAACTTGTATGTGCATATAATAACCCTTTTCTTCTTGCCTGTTCTACCCTGTATCCACCTGCAGAATACCTCTGTTCATGGAATACAACAAACTTAAGTTAAGGCATCCAAAAACCAACCAGACACACCAGTCAAATAAGTGTAAGATTGAACTCTCTCCCTCCTGAGTGATTGTCATGTTTTCTTGATAATGTAAACATTTCTCTAATGCCAGATATTTGTGTTTCTAGAAAAATGGCAAAGCTAGTAGTCCCAAATGAGAGATAAGCATATCCTCCCTGGTTATTTCTTTAAACCAGTAGACAATGGCTCTATCTTCTGTCTTCTGCTACCTGACAGTACTAAAAAACAAAACAAAACAAAAATTATGACAGCAGGAAGGTGCAGTTGGATATTTTTAACTGTTGTAACCTCCATGCTTATAGCATTACCTGATTCCTAATAAGTCCTCTATCATGTTTATACTCAATTTGAGTTGATAAAGGATGTCCTAAATTACTGATAACTAAATGAACACCAAAAACTTATAGTCAGGTCAACTCTTGGTTGTTTAATCTGTTCTGCTGCTTGTGGGAGAAATTTTACTGAACCAGTTGTTCTCTGCTTAGATTTATCTGGCCTGAATATAATAACTGGAAAGATGATAAACCTTAGCTCCTGAGTTTAGCATATCTGAATTTGAACCTCATTTACAGACTATATAGACTTGGAAACTTTTTCTAGCCTCATCAGATGTCAGTTTCCTTATCTTTGAAATGGGCATAAAAATGGCATCAACATAATAAAGCTTTTGTAAGTAATAAATTAAATAATGCATGTATGGTAGTCAGAATAATGGCCCTCTAAATATGTCCACGTCTTAATTCTCAGGACCTGTAAATATGTTTCCTTAGGTGTCAACAGGGACTGTGCAGGTGGGATTAATGTCAGGATTTTGAAATGAGATTATCCTGGATTATCTGGGGTGGGCCCAGTGTAATCACAAGGCTTCTTATACAAGGAAGGCAGGAGGGTCAGAGGGTGAGGAGATGTGAGGACAGAAGCAGACATTGGAATGATGGAGAAAGATAGAGGAAGGGGGCATGAGCCGAGGAATGCAAAGCAGCCTCTAGAAGCTGGAAAAGACAAGGAAATAGATTCTCCCGTAGAGCCTCCAAAAGGAACACAGCCCTATTGAAACCTTGATTTTAGAACTTCAGACCTCCAGGACAGTAAGAGAATAAATTTGTGTTGCTTTAAGCCACTAAATTTGTGGTAACTTGTTACAAGAGCAATAGTTAACCAATACAGTAAATATGGTGCTTAACACTGTGCCCGTCATATAGGATTCTAACATAATATTAGCTAAGATCACTCTGCCCCTTAAGATCTAGGTAAGAGTAGCTTAAACACACAACCCATTATTTGTGGGAGTCCAACACCTTCCCCAGGGTTGCTGAGGCTTCCCAAAGGGCTTCATGATTTGGCCGTCTCTGGCTTTGAAGTTCAGGTTTTGCTGAATTGGTTTTAATTTATAGATTACTGTTCCATGAATGCTGTCAAGATAGAATTCAGCCACTTTACAAGAATAAAAATAAAACATTTGCATAAGGATTTACTGGGGTGGGGCTGCTGGGGAGAGAACATGGTTTAGGTAAATAGAGAAAATTTTATTATAAGAGCAATGTAAAAATCCAGTAGAGTTTTGCTACTCCATCATTTTGCTTCCCCACACCTAATTCCTCTTAAATCTCACAGCAGTTTATCTCCTTTTGTTTCTTTATCATTTATGTCTCATGCTCTCAAGATTTCACCTTCTAATACTAAGGTATTTTCCTAAACATAGTAGCTTACCTAAAATAAAATTTGGTGCCAACTGCGAAGATAATACATATTCTTTTCACCACTCCGTAAGTGTTAGCTAAGGGAAAAAATCTATGTACTCATTGGTCATGACTTAGGCTAACCCATCCTTCATCTTTCATTGGTTTCTTTGGGTGATGACTCTAACATGGATTAAGGGTACAGCCTAGAGGCCAAAGGAAGCCATGGGACATTCTTCAAACAAACTTAAAGTGATACTGATGTCAATCTTATACTGCTACTCACTATCAATCTCACCAATCTTAGGAGTAAGATTAGGATATAGCATTTTCAGGCTTTTTTCCTCTCTCCTTTCTCATATTCCTTTTATATAGATTCTATTAAATTGTACAGCTATGCTCTACAGAGATCACATTAAAAATTAGAGCTCATCCCTATAAGATTGAAGATTATAGGAAAATCTCAACCATACGTACGTAATTCATTCATTTAAGTCCCCATTCTTATTTGCAAAAGTGCACACTCCATATGTATATATGTGTGCGTGCTTGCATGTGTGTGTATGTGTGTGTGTGTTTGTAGCTAGGTTTTAAGCTACTTAAGGGCCAGGACTTCCTGGATGTGTCTTATCAGCAATGAGAGTCATGCTACCCTTAGACATCAAATACACATGAGTTGTGATTACGGTGACTCAGGGTCAGTGACCACGCAGCATACACCTTAATACATAAATACTACAGCAACATGATTTCCGTTCATTCCAAAGTATCGTGGGACCATAGTTTCTAACTAACAGCCTATTACAGTGTTCTGACCTAGCCTTCAAAATGTCAGTAAATTGGATGATAATGTAAGTCATTCTAAATGTCTTTGAAAGAAGACATGACTGTTAACGCTGTCATGAATCCGTACCTCTGAGAAGTCTGAGTTCAGAAAAACAGTCAGTTAACACTTTGCCTTTCGCCGGTTCTACTCTATTATACTTTCATTTGCTATCAGCCAATAATCATATTTTCACACACTGAGAATGAATGACTTGAGTGTGAACAGTTAAAAACAAAATTCAAAAAAATGCTTCAGTCTTGAAGCCCTCAACCTGTCCAGTTTTGTGATCTTTGGCACCTTTGACTCCATAGAAGATTTTGAATATCAGGCTGCTTTAGCCACGATGTGAGAACATTTCCATGAAGATGTGTTAATTAGTTGTAGAGGTGACTAACCACTGCTGAGCAATTGCATTAGGCAAGGCAAACAAATGGAATACAGAGAGCAGTCATTCTTCGAGATGTTCACTGTTGCTTCACACCCAGAAGACAAGGGCTGGACGGCACTCTGCCCAGGGACATCTCTCTTTTTCTTGATGCACCTGGGAATTCTTGCTGAGTGATTTTTCTCACAAAGAGCTCAGGATACTCAACTCACTCATACATATTACAAAATCTAGAAATGCCAAACTCTTAAATTAGCAGAGACTGACATTCTGTTGCATAAATTTCTATGGGCCACATCATGAATTTATGAGTACCTACTTGTAGAGGGGTCCCTGTCTGAGTGAGTCTCAGTGATCCCTCTCTTCTTAGATAAGAGACCCTTTCAGGTCTCTGGTGACCATATTTGTATGTGTGTAGCTTTCCTTCCAGCCCTTAATAAATAAGTTGGGGAGTGTTAGCACCTAATCCAAGTTGAGCCAATGAAATCTTCTTGAGGATTCAAAATTTGGAAAAGATAGGTCCCAAGAAGGAAGTTGTTTCACTAATGTCAGTGCTCTACAGAGAAAGTCAGGCACTTCCTGCAGCTCAAGTTCCAAGTTTCGTCTCTTTCTGTGTTGTGATGACTCAACTCTCTTTGGTATCTTAATGGGATTTGGGGCAGGAGAAGCGAATTCACACAGGCGATCATTGTTGAAAAATCATCAGGTCATGGGCAAGCTTCTGCTGTGATGTGCAGTTTCCCAAGGTGATATAAATTAAATTTCTAATATTTATTGATTGCCGAATAGATCGATCATGATAGATAGCAACAGTCAATTCAGTTATGCTTTCCAAAAGCTGTTTTTTTCAGCACTCACAGCTGTAGTACCCAAATACCTGAGACACGTTATTCATTTTACAGACAATGTTTTGTTGACTTTTCAAATTGCTTTGTAAAAACTCCAGAGCCTTATACTGTGTGAATCAGTGATTCAGCATGTCCTGCTTTTCATATGATGTGGTTAACTAACCAGATGACATGTGTCTAAAAATGATGTCAATTAAATGAGGAAAGCTGACCAGTGGAGCACAAATGATGTTATCAAGTATCCCAAAAGCTCTTTAACAGTTCCACACATATCTTATTTCAATTTTATTTTTAAATATTGTAATTATTTTTAAACTATAAGCATGTACACTGTAATGTGTCCTATGCCACTTTCGGTACGCGGGCCTCTCACTGTTGTGGCCTCTCCCGTTGCGGAGCACAGGCTCCGGACGCGCAGGCTCAGCGGCCATGGCTCATGGGCCCAGCCACTCCGCGGCATGTGGGATCCTCCCGGACCGGGGCACGAACCCGTGTACCCTGCATCGGCAGGCGGACTCTCAACCACTGCACCACCAGGGAAGCCCGCCACATTTTTTTTTAACATCTTTATTGGGGTATAATTGCTTTACAATGGTGTGTTAGTTTCTGCTTTATAACAAAGTGAATCAGCTATATGCATACGTATATCGCCATATCTCCTCCCTCTTACGTCTCCTCCCACCCTCCCTATCCCACCCCTCTAGGTGGTCACAAAGCACTGAGCTGATCTCCCTGTGCTATGCGGCTGCTTCCCACTAGCTAGCTATCTTACATTTGGTAGTGTATATATGTCCACGCCACTCTCTCACTTCATCCCAGCCTACCCTTCCCCCTCCCCGTGTCCTCAAGTCCATTCTCTATGTCTGCGTCTTTATTCCTGTCCTGCCCCTAGGTTCTTCAGAACCTTTTTTTTTAGATTCCATATATATGTGTTAGCATACGGTATTTGTTTTTCTCCTTCTGACGAGGTAGCTGGACCTAGAGCCTACGTCACATTTTAATGCATTCAAGACCATCATAATATTAACTTGTGCTGCCAGGTTAGCTTATGCAGAGTAAGCATTAGCTTATGCAGAAGCTTTATCCAAGTAAAGCTTCCTTTTAATCCACTGCTAAGTACCTACTAGAGACCAACCACCTATTAATGTATCTGAACCATCTGCAAAGGTGCCATTGATAATAGCAGCAGTTACAAAGCAGACGGGTAATATTCCCCCCTAATTCAGGGTAGCCCATGCCTGGTCATGTAAGATTTTAGAAGCAAGTGTTTCCATGTTTGTTAGGATTTTCTCAATACCATACAAATAAAATATAACACAAAAATAATTGGTGCTGAGGGAGATTTAAGACCATAATTCTCATCATAATTCCTGCTTTCAAATGTGTGTGCTCATTAAAATGGATGTCAACATTTGAACTTATATGGCAAATCTATATTGACAACATATGGCTTTCACTTATTTCATTTGTGTTTATATGTTGAGGTTCTCTATAAGATTTCATTTTATTACAGTTTTCCCCAGAGGAAAAATATTTGAAAGCACCATTTTAGCAGTGTTTTTCAACCATAGCACTACTGACATTTTGGAACAGATAATTCTTAATTGTTGGGTGCTGTCCCGGGCACTGTAGTATGTTTAGCAGCATCCCTGGCCTCCACCCACTAGATGCCCAGTATCCACCTTCCACCCCCAGCCTGACGATCAAAACTGTCTCCAGATGTCAAATGTCCCCTGTTGGTAAAAATTATCCCTGGTTGAAAAGAATTAGCTACTTCATAAGATCATAAGGATGGCCACACTTCAGTAATTCCTAGAGAATATTCACATCTTCACACTTTTTTATTGATAAGCAGCTATTAAAGAATATAGTAGAGAGATGATGTTTTTAAGCATTTTTAAATATTTATCGTGTTGTCTCATTGAGTATGTTTGAAACACTTTGCAGACCATAAAAAGAATGTGGTGGAATTGTAATCCTTCTATGTCCTAAATTCTGGAATGCAGCCAGTCTTCAAAGTTTTTGTAAAACACTGAAAAATTTTTTTAATTAAACTTTAAAATTCCTTTTGCTCTTGCTTAATGCTCAGATCAATCTGATTAATTGACCAGCATCCTGTCTAAGAAAGGCTTCAAAGAGAATCTTCACTTTTATCTTTCATAAAGAAAGCCAAAGAGAAATTGGGAAGGTCTAGGGTTATTCCTAGTAATGTTTTTAGGAAGAAGGTGCCTGTCAGGTTAACACAAATGACCAAAACAACAACTTTCCTTGACAGCCTCAAAAAACAAAGGTATGAAAAGAACTTTGTCAAATTTACATACACTGTTGATGAGGGTGTAAACTGGCTCAACCTCTATGAACAGCAATGTGGCAAAATTTAAAATGCATATACCTTTTTTCTATCAACAATTCCCTTTCTAGAAATAACCAGTCAACGTAGTCAGATATAGTAGAGTGTACCAGTATATTCAGAGCATCTTTATTTGTAAAAGTAAAAGATATGAAACAACATAAATGCCCCCTATAGGGTGATTAGGAAAATAAATTATGGCATTTCCGTACAACTCAATACTCTGTAGTAATTTTTTTTTTACAAATAGCTTATTATTTACTAATATAGAACCAAATCCAAGATGCACCGTCAATGAAAACAAGCTAGGTTCAGAAGAGGGTATGCGGTAGTCTTCTTAAGAAGTTCACCCAGGCTTCCCTGGTGGCGCGGTGGTTGGAGTCTGCCTGCCGATGCAGCGGACATGGGTTCGTGCCCCGGTCCGGGAGGATCCCACATGCCGCGGAGCGGCTGGACCCGTGAGCCATGGCCGCTGAGCCTGCGCTTCTGGAGCCTGTGTTCCGCGGCGGGGGAGGCCACAGCAGTGAGAGGCCCGCGTACCGCAAAAAAAAAAAAAGTTCACCCATAAGAAGATATAACTGGGCTTCTATTTATATTCAGAGTATGTATGGAAATTTTCCAATGTTTTAGCTCCTGGGGCCTAAGGTAGAAAGGAAGCTTATTATTAAATTTGAATTTTGAATTTTTTAAATTGTGATTATACATTACTTTGTGAACAGGGACCGTGTAAATAGTTTTTTTAAGAAAAGTATTTTGTCAATTCCAGCGTGATATCAAATGTTTGTATGAGTGGACGAGCCATATGAATTTAAGTTACTCTAAGACACCACAGTCCAGAAAACCAGCCCAGGCACGAGAAAACGGAGGGATAGTGGAAACCCAGGTAGGATATCTAGAGTCAGGATCCTTGGGTTTGCATAGATACATAAGCTAAACTGGAGTTGGTAAATATGGTGGAAACACTGATCCTAGGATGATGTTTCTTTATTGGTTACATGCTATCTACTGAATATAGGTAGACCAGGGTCTCAGAGGTGAATCTGACAAATCTCCCTCATAGTGGGGAGTGTAAGGCATCAAAAGCCATGAAGGATGAATTTTGCTGTTGTTGTTGCTTTTGTTGTTTTATCATTAGGTTGTAGCAGGAGAGGAAGGTGGACTTTGACACATAACATAGATGTTCTCCTCATAAAACCAGACTTGCTGCAGATACCGGCAAAGACATTGCTAGGAGGCTAGTAAATAAAGGAAGGGCCTGGGATAATAATAGCTATAATAATAGCTACTATTTGTGAGACACTTACTAAGTATGAAGCACTGGGCTCAGGGCTTTGCATATATTATCTCTTTTAATCCTCACAGCCATTCTATGCAGTCGGTGTTTTGATTGATAAGGGGACTGAGACTCCTGGAGATAAATTAACTAGCTCAGCCTCACACTGCTAGTGAGCAGCAAAGAAAGACTCAAATTCAATCCGCCTACTTTCAGAATTTTTAATCACAAAATTTTGATGCCAACTGGTAGGCATGATTCAGGGCTGAGAAGCCTGGAAATGAAAGTCATCGTCATTATGATGTTGTCCTTTCTCTCACCCTGACAGGATCACAACCACAGCTGCGTGTATGATGGATCTACGAAGATACCCTCTGGATGAACAAAACTGCACCCTGGAGATTGAAAGTTGTGAGTTACTTGGACAGGGGAACAAAAAAGAGGGAGGTTTGCTTGACCCAATTAAATTCCACCTTGTACTGAGTAATTGATACCAGGATATTTTTAGCTACACTACCCTGCCAACTTTTCAAAGGGTTCACAGTAACACTTTCCTCTGTATTGGAGGATTAAGGTTCATTTCAATGCAATTATCTTTTTGAACCATTAAGGAAAGTCCACTTATTTTAGCTGGACTATTTATAAACTCATGCCTTCTCCTCAGAATCAAATTTCTCCTAAGACCTTCCAATACCCAAGCTACGTTAATAAGAGAGCAAAAATAATTCAATGTGAAAAGACTTCGTGAGATTGTTTTTGGCTCTATGTCTGTCTGCCTGAAGGACTGTAAATTGTTGTCTTTTAGAAAAACACTATGGTAAAGTCTTGTGTGCAATTGTCTTTCTTCATGGGAAGAACAAGATGATATGATGGTATTCATGAGGCTTGTGGTTTAGCTTTGTCCTCTTGAGTTGTTTTTTCATTGATTGCTTTCTTAACAATTAGAATATTTTAGTCACTAAGTTTTAATCTGATTGATTATCTTGGTTTCATTGTTTCTCAACCATCAATAGGCAGACATTTGATCGCATTTATTGTGAATACCAGGCCAAGTCTATTTCCTGGTTTTCAGGGGTACAGAAAGTGCAATAGGTAATTAAGAGCATTGCAATACCATTTAATGTAATGTGAGAATAGACATAGTTAGATCATTTAAAATGCTTTCCAGATCTAAACATCAAAATGGTAAAGAAAAATGGGAAAATTCCAGGTGATCCTCTATATTATTAAACAATAAATGTATTCCCCATTGTCTGATTATTAAGTAATTACATTCATTTTCTAGTTTTACTGAATACAGACATAGAAATAGATAAAGATGCTTATGTAGATATATAGATTCAGACCTAGACATTAATCTAGTACCACTAGAACCTGGAATTCATATTATATAAATAGGTTGGCTGAAAGTTATTAATGTATGAAAGTATTAATGGTGACTTTTGGTTTAAACGCCAATGACAACCAAATTCAAACTATAGGAATGAAATATAAACCCAGTCATTTATTACTGGTTAACAATATTTTATAAATAAGACAGAACTTCATCTAAGCAAGTAAATCATTAGCTTTTGAAACTGACATGGAAAGAGAAGGATGCTCATTCACATAAGTTACCTTTTACCCTTGACCTCTCTTCCACTGATTGTGATTTTTTACCTTTGCTTATGCCGGAAGGATATGACAGTCTGTCAAAATTCCAAGATCTTATGTTTACATCATTCACTTGAAGAATGAATTTTGATGAGTACTTGAATTGATTCTGTGCATAAATTACAAGTGCTAAAATTATCAACATTTTCTCCCAAAATGCATATTTTATTTTATAATGCATATTGAGTCTTCCTATTATTATAGGTTTACATTTTTCTTTAAAAAGGCAATTTTCTTTATTCATGTTAGAAAATAGATGACTTTTAGGTCCATTTATCATATCATACAATGACCAAAACTACAAATGAGGCAAAATTAAACATAACTTTTGCGGAGCAGGGATGAGGGGCGCCAAAACAATCAGAGAGTCCAAAGTCATCATAAGATATGGTGTCAGGCGATAAGTAGTGACCCAGTCATATGATAATCATTGAGGCAATTCAGTAAGATGCAAATCAGTTAACTGGGCAGATGGATGAGGCATGGTAACTGGGACCCTAAGATCAGTTAATATATAGGACTGTAGGCAGACAGTGACCATCATAAAGTGATCCAACAGTAGATCACAGAACTCTAGTCCCTAAAGATGTTTACCTAAAGCAAAGCAGAAACTCAGGCCTGCAAGAATTTGTGTATTGAGAACTCGGGGGAAACTCGGGGGAACTCGGGGGAAAGGGAAAAAGGGAAAAAACAGGGAACTGCCTTCTATTTGCCAGACAAAAGCTAGGCATTAATATGACACCTCTGTAACAGAAGTCTTTCTAACATTTGAGAGATGATGTATCTGAGGCTCAGAGAAGTAAAATAACTTACCCAGGGCAACAAGGCAAGGATAGTGGTAAAGTGAGGATTCAAGCCCAGGTAATATATTCTCTATAATAGAATCCTGTAATCAGCTGCTGAGCAAGGAAGCAGAACGTCAATGATTAGAAGTATAGCACCATTCAGAACAACTCCCAGCTAGATTGAGGATGCTGAATCAACCAAAGGACTGGTCTGTATTTCCTAAAATTATCCCCAGTAAAGGTTAGAGTCGATCCCAGAAGCTGAAGCAGAATTTAGCTCTTAGGGCAAGGGTCAAATGATTGCAACTGTGGATAAAGGGTAGTCTGTGGATGCAGGAAATCAAGTAGTCCTGATTCCATTGACGTTACCAAAAAAAAAAATTTTAAGCCTCAAATGACAACATTGCTTAGCTCTAATACTTTCCTTATGATGTATCCCTTCTTAACAATAGATAAACCAATGTAAAGAGATCTTAAATCT
This sequence comes from Aethalodelphis obliquidens, assembly GCF_003676395.1. Taxonomy (NCBI): domain Eukaryota; kingdom Metazoa; phylum Chordata; class Mammalia; order Artiodactyla; family Delphinidae; genus Aethalodelphis; species Aethalodelphis obliquidens. The sequence goes on along the minus strand of NW_020837950.1, from coordinate 5,838,231 downwards.
TAAGGGTAATAACTTCAAATGACAAAGTAATATATGGCAATTATATGGAGTCCAAATGAGCTTTGCTTATTCCTGCCTAAGTACATAATCGATATGCTGCTAAGTGTTAATAAATACTGAATCTGTTATCCATCTATTTTTTAACTCTTCAAGAAAAAACATGTGTTACATTATTTGCTGAAACAGATCTCCCTGAATTGCCATTTTATGAAGACCATAACTGAGTTTTAAAGTGATTACAAATGAGTGGTTCTAGTGTCAGTTGGGGAAAAGGAATGATAAAGTAGACATTTCACCAATATAAGATTGAACCAATCATACTTTTGTAACCAATATAGTAGAAACTTTACCTACCTTGCAAAATTTACTCGTGTGTATTCTCTTCCATTACAATCCCAAAGATGGGGAAATGTTTTCCTTGGTCAGGTCCTTTGAGAAATATTAAAGATCTTTTGCCTTTCTTTAACGTCATCTAATCTAGTAAAATTAGGAAGGCCATAAAGCCTTATTAAATTGAAAATTTCCTTGAACTTGGAGCACATTAATAGCTTCATAGCCCTGGGATGCTATAAATTGAGTTAATGGCACATGGAAAAAAATCAATCAAGGAATTTAGTATTAAGAGGATTTGGAATTTGAAATCAATAAAGCTATCACATAAAGGTTTGATAGCCACAAGCCTCATGGAAATATAGAAAGGCTTTGGGACAACAATCATGAAGGAGTCTAATGCCTCTTCCTGTATATTTTCTGCAGCAACTATTGAAAAAAATCTCAACCCTAATCTTACCCTCACTGTCAGCAGATAGTGCCACCTCTCAGTACCTCCCCCACCCCCCCAAAAAAATAGAATCCATTTCGGCTCTGAAATCTCTCAGCAGTCTCACCCATCTTCTTCTAATGCCCTTATATCCTCACCATTCTAAGTTAGCCCCCTGTATTTAAGAGGAAGGGGTGCTCCTCTTCCTTTTATAAGCTGACCCTGACCCCCTTCTTCCTCCTCTGGTAATTGATTTTCTCAAATTCACATACACCTACACCCCTGATATTTCAGATCCTCAGCCTCACCCTCTCTGCTACCTCTTTTTTCACAGCCTAAAAACAAGCTGAAAACTCCCCTCGTCACAAAACACCTCTACTCTACCCTCCCACCTCCCCTTCAGCTTTTCCTAATCTCTCTACTTCCTTTTTCTCAAAACTACTTGAGATAATGGTATATATCTGCTGTCTGTGGCCTCAACTTCCCCTCAACCCACTGTGATTTGGACCCTGCCTACCCATCTCCCAAGTCCACTGACACTGTTCTCAGAAAGCTCACGAAGGATCTCTCTTTACATAACATCTTTATTCCAACGATCTCCAGATGTATAGCTCCAGCTCAGATCTCTTTTAAGCTCCAGATTGATGTACATCGCACTTTTCTTGGCATATCTACTTTGATGTTTCAAAAGCATCTTAAACTTAATTTTCTCAAAACTTATTATCAATTTTTCCCTCACAAGTGAGTTTCCTTTCCAGCTTCCTTAATCTCACTATCCAGCCAGAATCCTAGGATTCTTCCTCTTCCTCACCCTCCTCCCATCCAATCTATTGTCAAGTACCATCCATTCTACTTGCCAGATATTTAGCAAAGCCCTTCACTTCTCTCCAGCCCACTGCCACCAATCTTCTCCAAACCACCATGACTTCTTGCCTGAATCATTGTAGCAGTCTTGCTATTGGTCCTCTTATTTTTACCCTTGACTCCCTCCAACTTATTTTCTACCCAGTAGCCAGAGTCGTCTTTGCAAGAGGGCAATTGGATCATATTATTCTGTGCTTTAAAATACTCAAAGACTTCTCATTGCACCAGGAAAATTCTCCACACTTCCTAATTTGACTTACAAGCTTCTGAGTGACTTCCTCAATATCTCCATTCTCATCTGAAACCATCTTTCCCTTGCTTACTGCACTAAATTCCAGCACCACAGGTAGTTTCTTGCAGACCGATCTTTCTTTTATCTCATTATCTTCACCATATTGTTCCTTCTGGTTAAAATGCTTTTCCCCATGATGGTTCTTTTGGCTTTTCCTCATCTTTCAGTTCTCATTTAAGATGCCACCTCCAACAAAAGGCTTTCCTGAGAATCCAACCTTAATTAGTGAACAACCAGTATTCTCTTTCAAAATTCTGTTACTTTCCCATATAGCACTTAGTAGTGTTTGTTTGCTTCTGCGTTTATTGTTTCTTCCCTCTCTGGATTAGAAACTCCATGAAGGAAAGGATCATTGTTTTGTTCACAACACAATAATTAAAACCCAGCCTAGTACCTGACAATAAATATCTGTGAAGTGAGTGTATGCTAAATTTCTTGGCTCCAAACTTTTTGAGTCTTTTGAATTTTGAAAGATAAGTCTAGTCTTAATTTTTTTCAGATAAGATTTAAGGAAGGTATTTTTTGACTTGCAGTAAAATATTCTTTCATTTATACAATTTTATATTCATGCTTTAAGACCATCTCAAAAATTTAAGATTGTAAATGTTCAACCAAGAGCCAGATAGGGGAAAACCTAACATTTTAATTATTTTAGGAATTTTCAAAGGCTGGTAAACGTGATAAACCACCAGTATGGTCTTTTTGCTTCACTTCAGTCATGAACTGTCTACATCCCTCCCACCTGAACCACAACCAGTTTATCAAACAAAGGTAACATTTAGTGATACCTGGTTATTTTTATACTTGTTTCTTTTTATTTTATTTTATTTAGTATTTTTTTTTTTTTTTTTTTTTTGGTACGCGGGCCTCTCACTGCTGTGGCCTCTCCCGTTGCGGAGCACAGGCTCCGGACGCGCAGGCTCAGCGGACATGGCTCACGGGCCCAGCCACTCCGCGGCATGTGGGATCTTCTTGGACCGGGGCACGAACCCATGTCCCCTGCATCGGCAGGCAGACTCCCAACCACTGCGCCACCAGGGAAGCCCTGTTTCTTATTTTAAAAAATGGCTTGGAAACTTTTAACTTGGGCATTGTCTTAATGTATTCAGTTTAATGAAGCATCTATTCAATCCATCTCTTAGTCTCAGAATATTGTCATCGTATTGATTTCAACGTGTTGGTAGTAGCAACGTCTACACAGAATGTCAAGCCATAGTCATGTTTATTTCCAAAATAATTTTTTTCCTTGTCCACAAAAATAGCAAGTGATAAGAAAAACATGTCTAATAAAATGACCTAACTTAACTGTGGAAAATTCCCTGAGAAAACGTGAGGTTTACAGAGTTGAAATGCTAAGTTTTCATTATATAATATGTTACATTAACACCTGGAAATAACATTAAGTATAGTGTCCAGACATGAGGCAGGAGCAGTTCTACAAAAGCCTTGTAAAGTCACACATGGAGAATTGTGCCCAGTTCTTAATGCCATATTAAGATAATTTCCTTCAGAGGAGGAGACCAAGATATTTGGGAAGAAAATTTTAGGGAGACATAATAGCCATTTCTGAATGTTTAAATGCTATCAGAGAAGAGAAATCTTATGTTTGGTGTTTCCCAGGGTATTAATCAGGATTCTCCAGAGAAACAGAACCAATGGGATGTATACAGATAGAGAGAATGAGATTTATTAATAAGGAATTGGCTCCTGCAGTGATGGAAGCGGATAAATCCCAAAATCTGCAGGGTGAGTCAGCAAACCAGAGAGCTGATTGTATAGTTCCAGTCTGAAGGCTAGCAGCCTTGAGACCCAGGAGGAGCTGATACTTCAATTGAGTCTGAAAGCAGGAAAAGACGGATTGTCCCAGTGCAAAGATAGGCCGGAGGAAATCTCTCTTACTCTGTAGAGGGTCAGTATTTTGTTCTAATTCAGGCCTTCAGGTGATTGGGTGAGGCACACCCACGTTAGGGAGGGCAGTCTACTCAGTGTAGCAATTTAAACACTAAGCTCATCCAAAAACACCCTCACAGGAATACACAGAATAATGTTTGACCAAATATCCGGGTGCCGTGTGGCCCAGTCAAGTTGACACATAAAATTAAGCATAACACCCAGAGTGCTAGATTTGAACCCATTCAATTCAAATAGCATTTCTTAAGTGGTGACCCCAAGCCACTCTGTGTGCAAATAAGTAAGTGCTGGTGATACAGCAGCAACCGAGCAGACAGGTGGCAGAAGTAGCGGGAAGGTAGATGTAGAATTGAAAAAAAAATACTATCCAATGAGCAGAAGGGCCCATTCACGAAAAAAGCCCCCCCTTAAGAAAGACTTCCCGCCAACAGAGACACTTCAGTTAATTGGAAATGGCCACCTACCAGTTTTAATACAGAAAACATTCCTCATTGAGAGGGCTGTTAATTACATAACCTTAAAGATCTCTTTCAGCCCTAAATCTAGCACTCTGGGAGTTTGTTCAATTTAGTTACATTACCAGTAAATTACTTTATGTGCTTGCCTAAGGTATTGGTTATAAAGTGATCCTGATTTATAAAGGATATTAGAACATTAAAAAAATTTATGAATACATGAACATAAATACAAGAAAAATATGAAATGTAGGACAATTATAAGCAAAGCCTTTGAATCATCCTTACTTTATTGCTGCCTTCCACATCATTAATTCTGATCTGAAATAACTTAAAAATAGCATCTACAACATGCTGCACACTTTCTATTCCTGGATACTAAACACCAAAAATAACAGAAGTAAATTGAACTTCATGAATGATTCATGGCTTCCCTTGCGTCTCCATTGTCAAGGAAATTAGCAGCATTGGATATCTCCTTAGATAAATTTGATTTTGCCATATTCAGTAGACTACTTAATGAAAATGAATATTTCACACTTATGTTCATAGAATTGTTAATGAATTTTAGTGCCCATAGCTTTTTTGTTGAGCAGAGGGGTGGGCGTAGGGAAGACAGGAACCTTTTCTGAATTAATTTATTCCTTTTTCCAGGCTGCTTTTTTGAAACTGTGGGAAAGCAGTCTTTCTGAAAAGTCTCTGATCTTTTAAAGTTAGAAAATAAAAGCCAGTGTGGGAATGGAGTTCCATTTATTAAAATTAGTTTCATAATCAACTTGTCTATAAAGTTAGCCATTTAGCTGTTCACTTCTACCCTATCGACAGTTTAAGTTTATTTTCGATATATGGATAAGTGGCTATGTAGATGGAGAGGAGATCTCTGATTTACAGATTTAGATTTCTGGAAATTTCTTCTCTTCTTGATGCTCTAATGGATGACCATTTTGCTACTAGCTTCCTAAGAGGAAGTCAAAATAAGGGTATTGTTTTGTCTAAAGGTTTTAGGCATTAACCAAACACTTAAAGACACAATTTTGAATGGAACTTTGATCTTCTAGAACTGGACACCCTTGCTAAACTGAGGGCTTTGGTTCACTTAGGATTCTAACTTGATAATAACGACTGCTAATATTTATTGACTATATATTATGGGCCAGGCACTTAACAAAAATTTCCTATTGAACATTCACCAGAACCCTACTGTTTTACTCCATTTTACAGAGAAGGAACTCAAAGCACCAAGGCAGTTACTTGTCCAGGTCACAAAACTGTAGTGGTCCAAAAGGGATTTGAACTCAAGCAATCTGACTTGAACGATTTAATCCCCCTTCATACTGTCCTCAGAAAACTCCTTTCTGGCTTCCCCACTCTGTGAGAGTTGGGTGGTTTGGGAGTATGCTCTATCTGAATGCAAAGCAGACACCTGAAAACAAAGCAGGTTTTAATTGGTCCTTCTCCTCTCTACTGAATCACTCTCAATTCGGCTCCTACATGGGCATTTATTTTCTGACATTCTTGCCAACGAAAATGAACGTTGATATAACTTAAGAAAAACTTTCATTTTACCAGGTCACTTCTACAATTGCAACAGATCATACAATGGTCAGAAACCCTTCTTCTTCTAAATGGCTAGAGATACGCTTCCCTAAATCGTTTTAGTGCAGCGTGAGGCTTAACTGACTGCAATGGTGCTGTAGTTTCAAAGTCCATCCATTACTCATAATTGTGGTTCATGAACGTCTATAACCTTGACAATGGACATATTCCTGAGAGGTCTTGACTTGGTTTCTTCTGTGAACCACACCCATATAGGAACCATATAATTAATATAGATAATTTAGTTTTCATTTCAGTGTCAATTTCCATGTTTAAACTGCTTTTTTCTTATCTTTAAGATCAAAGATTTTAAAAGGGAGATTTTAAAAAAATATTGATATCATGACCCCACCCCAGATCAATAACATCAGAATTTGTAGAAGATGAGCCCTTTGGCAAGCACTTTTTTAAGCTCTCCAGGTGATTTTAATATGCAGCCATGTATGACTGCCACTGCTGTAAGGCTGTCATGCTTTAAATTTTTGCTTTTCCATTTTTTTCACCATCCCTTCTAATAGACCCAGCTCTTTAAATGGGAAACAGAATGGAAACATAGAAATGAAAGAAGAAAGTACAGCAAAGAACAGAAAATAGCACAATTTCTTTCAAAGAAAAAAAAATCACTGAAATGATCAAAGGAAAAAAATTTAAACTATTTTTTCCTTTATCCCCTCTGGCAGAAGGCTCCATTGTTTTTTTTCTTTAAAGGTGCATGTCTTGACATAAATAAGTAGACCAAGGGACCCTGCCTATTATTGGAATTAAGTGCTTCAATCAGATTTCCAAATCCATGTAATGAGTCAAGTTGTTACAAGATGCTACTCTTTTGAAAGCCCTGATATATATACCTATATTGGTATGAATGCGCTCAGTGAAACTTTAATTTGTATTATGATGCTGTGGTAGATGGAGTTATCTACTTGGGAAAGAGGCATGGGCATCAGCTGTTTTTGTAACATTATAATGTTAAAAAAAAAAATTAGTTAACAATTTACTCCTAAATGAATACAGAGCAACAGGCTTTACAGGAATAGTTTTTTGTTTGTTTCTGTTTTTTATTTTACTTTATTTTTTTAATTGAATGAAAGATTCTTTAAATCCTATAGTGCTTTACAGTTTTCAAAAGTTTCACATACATGATTTCATGTAATCGCATAATAACCCTTTTTCCCCCCACCCCTATGTTGCCCCTCCCCCTTCCCTCTCCCCACTGGTCACCACTAGTTTGTTCTCTGTATCTGAGTCTGTTTCTTTTCTGTCTTATTCACTAGTTTGTTGTAATTTTTTAGATTCCACATGTAAGTGATATCATACAGTATTCTTTACAGGAATAGTTTTATCAAACCGAAATTGAGCAAGGTCCATTTCTTTCAACCACAAAAATTGAAACAGTAATTTCTGTGTACATCTTCATCTCCCACACCCTGTCTCATAGGCACTGACTGTCCTCAGTGTGATTGTGTGAAAAGAGCAGATTTGTCGTAGAGCTCCCACAAACTGACTGCATTGATTCCAAATAGATTGTATTCCCAGGACTGGGATTACGTAGACCTACAATTCAGACAAGAAATTTCACTGAGTAGAGCCAAAGGGTCACCTGCTCTTACCTTAAAAACTGTCAGAGTGGGAACCCATCACTTGTCTGATATGTTCCCTGAGGTGCTTGTCAAACATTCATGTGCTTACAGGGATCTTGTTAAGATGCATTCTGGTTTAATGAGCTTGGGCTGGGGCCTGAGGGTCTGCATTTCTAACATATACCCAGGTGATGCTGGTGCTATTGGCCTATGGACCACACTGTGAGTAGTAAGAATCTGGAGTAAGTTAAAAAAAGAGAAACAAAAAACCCTGTCTCACCTGTGCTCCTCTTCAATCTGCTTTCCCAGCCTGTTTGCTTCCTACTGAGATTTAAATAATTAGCCGTCGTCACAGTGGTTGCTCAGCACTTGATTCAAAAGAGTTTTGAGTTTTAAATTAACTGAGGCAGAAAAGTCATTTTCAGATGACCTGAATAATTCCCAAACACTGAACAGCTTAGATGCTGTTAAGCACCCTGGCGTGTAACATTCCTGGCTTACTCTTTAATATATGGAAGATTCCCAGCTGTAGTAGGTCATTAGTACTCTTAAGCCCACACTAAAAATAATACTTGGTTGAATATTTTGTACTTAGAAAGGATTTAATTTTAATGAAGGAAAAAATAGTATTCTATTTGATTTTCTTTTTTTAAATTTTTATTGGAGTATAGTTGCTTTATAATGTTGTGTTAGTTTCTCCTGTACAGCAAAGTGAATCAGCTACACGTATATATATATATCCCCTCTTTTTTGGATTTCCTTCCCATTTAGGTCACCACAGAGCATTGAGTAGAGTTCCCTGGGCTATACAGTAGGTTCTCATTAGTGATCTATTTTATACATAGTAACAATAATGTATATCTGTCAATCCCAATCTCCCAATTCATCCCACCCCCCCTTTCCCCCTTGGTATCCATACGTTTGATCTTCTTGTCTCCAAACTAGGGCTTTTAGTGGAAGGAGCATAGAGTTATACCTTCACTATCTAGAGATCTGGGATTTAACGAGTCATTCTGAAGAATTCAAGTTTGCTAGACTTTAACTATTTTGATGCAAATCTTTCTCAATAGAGAACTCTAAAAATTATTTATTCTTTTATGATGATTCAGGCTCATAATTGTGATCATTTTTCATGATGTGATGAAGCTCTAGCTTCGTCTGAAGCAAAGGGAGGTATAAGGACTTGTACTCTGATCTTCATGGTGACCTTAATTTAAGACCTACTTTTTTAAGAGTCTTCCTTGGTGGAGTGATGAAGGCCCCTTTCTACATAATTAATGTGTCAATAAAAGAAATGTCCATCTCTAGTCAATTAGGCATATTTCTATAGCTCAAAAAAAAAAAGGCATTTTCCTGGCAGAGTTCTCATTTTAAGTAACATAGTCTCTTCATTAGAGATCAGTAACAGCTCTTCACGAATCATTCATTTCAACATCTCAGCCATTGTCCAGGTCCTCAGTGTCACGTTTTCATCACCTTCTTCCATTCTTACTGCCATGGTGACGTGTTCTCAAGTCACCTGCATTCATGCAATGTCCAGTTACTGAGTTACACGGGTTTTTTACATGTAATACCCTATTCTCGCTGTTTCTGCCATTATTTTATCTCTTCTTCTTTGAATTTGTACATGCTATACATGCCAAAACAGTACCTTGTTCTTTAGAGGGAAGATATTTTACATAATTGTCATCTGACTGTAGATGGGAAGTATTAGGAAGTGTCTCCCCCAAGAAATGCAAAACGATTATTATTTTTGCATTTACTGATTATTTACTTCAAACCTTTAATCTAGTAGCATAATCAAAGGGACAAGCTTGAGTTTGCTAAATTTTCACAGTTTCCTAACCAGTATGTAGAGTTATAATGAAACTAAATTTTCTTCCTAGGTTGCATGAAATTTAAGAAGTATCCTGCTATTGTGATACCAGGTCATAGTTATTCTTCTTAAAATTTTACTTTGAAAAGAATTTCATGCATAAGCAGTATTTAAAATTCCATATTTTGTTCCATTTGGGGCTGAACAATAATAATTATTGAATAACAATAATTGAATATTATAAATATTACTACGAATAATAATATGACTAGAAGTGCTAGACTATAAATAGCAAAAGCAAAAGCGAAAGCATGCTGAGACAGGATGTCTCAGATATTACATTCACTTGCCAAAATGTAGATCATGAAAAAAGCAGTCCACCTGGGTCAAGCCAAGCTCACCTTGGTCAAGGTGAGCAGTATGTTGAGTACACCTGGAGGTATGAATGCATGCAGAAGGTTTAAACATGACAAAGATGACACAGGACACCAGCATATGAGAAGCATCTTTTAGTGGAAAGTTCTTTCTTAGCCAGTAAAGATCTACCTTATAAGTAAATTGATCTTCTCTGAATCAAACCTCTGAAAAATGGAAGAATGGACTTGCCATCAACCAAATTGAAAACAGCATCAAGTAGAGCCCAGAAATTTTTTGGACATATTCAATTTGTATTGTCTATTAGACATCTAAGTGGAGATTCAAGTTTACAATTGAAAGTCTAAAGTTCAGGGTAGAGGCCCTATCTGGAAATGTAAATATACAATTCATGAGCTTCTATATGTACTTAAACCCATGTATCTAGATGACATCACTAAGGTAATTAGTGTAGCTAAAGAAGAGGTCCAAGTGCTAAGCCTTGGCCAAACCAATACTTAGAGTTTAGGAAGATGATAGAAAACTCAAGTATGGCAATTACTATCTGCAAGTGCACTACATATAATAATTCATTTAAATTAAACCATGACTCTGTCATAGGTACCATTATTGTTCCCATTTTACCAATGAGGAAACTCCATCACAGTGGCATCACCTAATTTGTCCATGTTCACATCTAGTAAGTGGCAGAGACAAATCAGCAAAGGAGACTGAGAGGGGTGATCAATGGGGTAGGAGGAAGCCTAAGAGAGAAGAGTATTCTGGAACCAAAGTAAAAAAATATTCTAGAAAAAAGAGGCGATCATCTGGGTCAAATACATATGATAAAACAAGTTAACTAAGAACTGAGAACTGATATTGGATTTGGTAACATGGAGTGCTGGGAGTGAAAATCTAAATGCAGTAGACCTAAAGGAGGATAGGAGAAGAGAAAGTGGCCTTACCTGTAAAGTGCCTGGTACAGTGCTTAGCACATTTTAACTACTCAATAAATGGTGGTCATAGCCATCATCAGAGTACAGGGCAATCAGCTATTTGCTGTCAGAGAATTCTGAACTGCTTCAACTTTTGTATTAGTTGTAAGTACTCCTTTCTTTCGTTTTGTCACACATCGCTCTGATTGTTGCCACTGTTGTTGTCAATGTTCTCATCACTGTCCCCTCTTGTTTCTAACCATTTTCTCCTATCTCTTGGCTTTCACCTTAAAAGCTGATTTTGTACATCACTAACAAATCAAAGCCCTCTTCTCCTCGCCTCTTGAGCTGACTGATGACAGAGTACCAGGAGCAACCACTTGTCTCTTGTTGGCTCTATTTGCCTCTTTCGAGGTTCCCAGACGTTTCTGATTCTTCCATCATATGTAAGTGTTTATTGTGCATACACCATTCCTGACACTGTCAGTACTTCTAGGATGGCAAGATGACTATATTATAGTCACCCAAGGCTACATTCCTAAAACAGCATTTGTACAGATGCATGAATGCCATTCTCAAGAGATTTAAATTATTAGAAACTAGATCGTTCACCAACAACATATTGTTGCTATTTTAAATTAGCATCAAAGTCCAATGCACTTTTTTGTCAGGTTCACAGGCCAGTGACTCAATTCCTTTTACATTAAGTTGGGATCACTTAAAAACACTCTGTGGGCACATCTCTCTCCCCAACAATGGCAGCTTAAATACAGCTACTGATTTCAGCATATTCCTGTGCATCTCATTGCTAAACAGACCACTTTTCAACATTCTTTTGTGTGACCTATGAAGTACCATGCAGATGATTGCTCAGCCTGCTTTATAGACGAGGAAGTGACATGACAAAGAATTTGGCCCACAATTCCTCTCTCTAATTCTCAGGAAGGAAATCTCCATTATTTGCTGCATTTGAAAAACTGTGGCCCCTACACAACTATAGGTAGAGTCTCCATTTCCTTAGGAGAGGAAAGGAGGGATGTCCAACCATTTGTAAATTTTCCAAAAATGTCCCTTTGTTGGTTTAACAGTCTCTACCTAAGAGTTTGGGGAATCAAGTAAAATGTCAAGTAAAAACAAAACAAACTTGGTTAATAATTCAAATGTTTATTCACCCACACACTTTCTATAATCCTTATCATTTATCATGGACTATTCCAGGCAGAACAAAATCTCTGTCCAGATGTACCTTACAATCTATTATAGACAGATAGAAAAAGATCAAAACAAAGTCGCTGGTATAAAATATAATGCAGGAGTATGATACGCTGTGACAAGTGTGTTGAAGAAAAGAAAGATGGGGTAGAGGGATGGAGAGGTGTGTGAGTAGAGGCGGACACATATGCATACGGTTTGGAGTCAAGAAGTTATGCAAATCCAATCATGTTAACACAAGGAGAGATAAGCCAGAGTGTGTCTACAGTTCATAGGTATTGAAAGATCTGTTCAGTTCCACCAAGACACTCAGCCATTCCAAACTGTGGGCTCCAGTCTTCCCCTTGCTCAGTCCATTGTCCTGTCTGGCCTCAGTGCAATGAAAAAACAGGGTCTGCTTTAAATAAATCGCATATGTGAAACCCTAACCATGATCATTCAATAACTTCAGCATAACGTCACTGCCAGTGAGTAAGTACACTTAGAAGTTATCTCAGTGATTTTGGGAAGCTTATTTGATGTGCCCCTTCCCCTTCCCAATGCTCAAGATAAGATGAGACTGAAACAGTGACCTTCTAAGTGGAGAACAGTTCACACCTCCATTCTGTGTGGTCTGAGAACTATCCTATACTGGAGCAATAAAGGTTCCCTCCATTGTCCCATGGAGTCTCAGCCCCACAGCATGGTGTCCTCTCTCAGTCACTGCCCTGTATGTTGACAGCCACACTGGGCTAAGTCTCCCGGAGGTGGGTGTGCATATAATCACCATAATATTTACACTCAGGCATAGTAGAAATTCTTCACTTCTCTGGAAGTTGCTTTTATTGAACCTTTATCAATCTCCATTATTATTTGCATTTGACTAAATATGAATGTGAGTCTAGAGAATAATAGCATATATATATATATACATATATATACACACATATATATATACATATATATGTATATACACACAATGCTTTCATACATTTTCATTTGAGTCCCCCAAAGACTACATTCCTAAAATAGCATTTGTACAGATGCATGAATGCCGTTCTCAAGGGTTCTCAAGAAAAGTGAGATAGTTGTCATGGCTCCCATCATGCTGATGCTGTCCCCAAGCCCAAGAGAAGTTAAACGAATTTGCCAAATAGACAGGGTTAAAATGTGGCTGAGCCCCGACTAAATTATGGGCCATATGAGTTTAAATTCTGCTCTTACTACTACAGGAAATTGTGCCCTGTTGAACCAAGTTCTTCTAAGAGAACAAAATAAGACACTTTGGAAAACTTCATTGACTTTCTTAGGTCTCAAAGGTATTCCTGAATGTTGTAAAGCAATACTTTACTAAATAATACCTAGATGGATTTTTTAAAAAAATCTTAATGGTTTTTCCCCAAGGTGCTAGCTATAACTCTGTGTATATAAATGCATTGAGTTGAAGCTTAACATTCCCAAATTTAACATTTGAGATTCTGTTTCTAGTCAAGTTTCTATCAAGAAAACAGAAGAACCACTCAATATATTCAAGATATAGAAGGTTTTAATATAGGGAACTAAGAGCATACAGGAAGACTGGAAAAGCTGATGAGCTGAGGTGAAAGAAATCAACCTCAGCAACTTCAGCCTGAAGTACCCAAGCAGTGAAGGTGCTGCAATACTCAGGATCTCTGGGAAGCCCCGACCAATTATCTCTGTCTCTATAGCAAGGTAGAGGTACTCAAGGGCTCCCCAGCAAGTCACTGAATCTCATCTTCCCATGCATCTGGCAGCAATTGTCCCCAGAAAGTAATGGCCTCTCCTCCTCCATCTTCCAAATCTGGTACCAGTGCCTCTCTTTGGCAAACTCTATCCTGGGGAAGGAGACCTCTGGGAAAATTGTTTCCAGCTTCTCTTCAATGATACTTGGGGTGGTGATGCCAAGTTGACAATAAACAAACAAACACAAGCATGTCAAAGTGATCTCAGATTTCCATGTCTCACTATTTATAAGTTTTCTGAAACACAACGTGGAATCCTATCCCCTAACTGACATAGGAAAGGAGCAAGCCACACAGCCAGGGAGGGTACCTCATCATTCATCCAGCTTCCCCGCCAAGTAATCGTCAAATATTTGATTCTATCTTTTTATGTGCAGTGAACAAAACAGACATGGACCCAGACCATGCTTACATCTTGATAGGACTTTGTCCTCAACTCCTTTGAAGTTGCGTTTGGGGGAGGATTTATATGTTGTTGAGTCATTCACAAATTTGGGTAACATCAAGGTTCTGAGACTGGCTCAGCCATCTTAACAACCAACTTTCCAAAACCACCCAATTCAGTCATAAAAGCAATCCAAAATACCCACTGAGTCATCAGAGGTCATTTCTTGATTCATGGCCATGCTCACATATGCAAATGTGTATAGCACTTTGTACTTACTGAAAGGTATTCTCTAGCGTTGTCTTGTTTGACCCTCACAAATCATCTTGCAGGTATGAGCAGATAATTTTTCTCTTTTCGTTAATGAAAAATTGAGGACACAGAGAGGGGCAATTCATTGTTTTATTAAAGACCAAGGCGGGACTTGAAACTAGATCTCAATTTAGGGTCCTTTTACAGCATCCCACTGCCTCTTTTGTACTAAAAGAACTGGAATCAGCACTTGCTAGGTGTGAAACTACAGAATTAAAAAGGTCTAGGCCTTCTTAATCATTTTTATTGCCCACTTGTAATCGTTCTTCCAGCTTAAATTCTGAACCAAAGTGTCTGGAAGTGTCCTCTTCTTTGTTAATGAAAAAGTGAGCAAATCTCCCTTAGACACAGTCCTTCTTTTTAATGGACATTTTCTGCAATAAATAGGTCACTTGGTCATATCCATATCTGTGAGTAGTTTATTAAGTCAGATCTGTCTTAAAATATCTGAGCCTGACAAAAATCCTTTTAGGGAACCCACGCAATTGTGACAGAATCTTAGAACTAGAAGAGGACACTGAAGATTATTTAGGCCACTTCTGTCAGATACAGATGAGGAGAATGAAATTCTCAAGTCTCAGTGACATTGAGGTCAAAATCACACAGCTAGGTACCTAGATGCAGACCTGTGCACAAAAGTCAGATTTAAAGATTCAGTGAGCACATGCTATGCTGCCAGTGTGTGGGGAGTATAGGAAAAATTTAAGAATATTCTCTGGATTAAAACCAAGTTATGGAGACATAAAACAATGAAAGAAAAATACAAAGCAGGAAATAATTGAAAAATAATGGTCTGTAAGCTGTAATTGCTGTAATTCCCTAGGGGAATAGATCAAGAATTTATTTTTAATCTCTACCTATTCTACAAAAGATGTGAAGCACTTCACAAAAAATACTTTCAGTGTAAAAGGATTAGAGTAAGCAGTTGTGGTGACCAGGACAAAGGGAAACTATGGGTGGAAAAATAATAAAGCAAAACCTGTTATTAGGGTGGACCATAGAGTTGAGAGAAATGGACCCCAGATTTTTCACTAAGTTTTCTAATGGCCAAAGCAAGTAAACACAATCAACTTATAAGAGTCGAATTGTCCATAAAGCCAAACCTAATTTACTATTCTGTAGTATTTCTCCAGTAGGTATTCAGAAAGAGGGCTCGGAGTTTTATCCAGTTCTTCCATACACAGTCCACCGGTGTGCTCTGTTGGCATAACACCAAAGTACAATTCAGTAAAGCAATTCTATTAAATCCAAAATGATGCTGCTGAAGGATCCAGCAGTCTTGTGGTCTGGCTTGATTCAAAGGCATCATTCAAAGCATGTAGAGAATGGATCAAGTACCTGACCCCAAAATATTTCTTCCAAAATATTATTTATGGTGATACGGAGAGCAAGGAGCTCATGGTATATATACTGTTTGTCAAGAGCCAATGGTGTGTATAGTCTGTCATGCTGGGTGATGGATGCTCCACAAGCTAGTTAATCAACCAAGCAGAGCTGAGTGTCGTTAAGGGCACTTGTGAAAATGAAAGAGCCTAATTGTCACGTTTAATGCCTTTGTACAGGGCCAAGGTCAAAACCGCACCCACCTAACTTAAAATATATGTATATGGCCTGTTCTGGGTCAAGAGCAAAGCAGGCCTGAGACCACAGGTCAGAGAATTTAGGAGTGGCCTCCAAAAAGAGATGGGACTTGAACTGGGATGGACAGAGAAGAAAAGTGAGGAAATTTTAGATGGAAAGAATCACATGATCACGTGGTGAGGGGGTTACAGATAGGAGATGAGTTGGTTTGCCGTCAAAATTTGTGACTTTAAAATGCAGTAACAATGGAGCAAATGTAAACATAATCCAACTTGATTTTTTTATAGCAATACTGCGAGTAGAAAGTTCTTTAATTTGATATGACAGCACTGGTTTGACAGGATTTTGAGCCCATGAATTCAGTAAGTGGGTTTGTTTTGATGACCTTTGCTAAGTTGTTGAATGCCATGAAAATCCCCTGCAGACTTTCTAATGGTTCCAAAGCTAAAAATAATGGCCTCACTGAAGATTCTGTCAGCTACTCCGATTCAGAGAATGGCTGAGAATGACTGATGGACTCTGGTTCCAAAACGAGGCTCAGAAATTTGCAGCCTGACACATCTCGTACATACCAGAAAATGATGTCTGTCTTACTAGAGAGCAAACATAGGGTCAGAGGGAGCCATAAGCACTATCTCTTCTAAATGAAAATTGTAATTACATTAATGCTTCATTGTAGGCCAACTCTGTACCAGGTATTGTGTTTCACATGTATTACGTATTTCATATTATCCTCACAACCTCTCCATGAAGAAGTATCACTAGCTTCTAGATGTAGTAACAAAGATTCATAAGCTTTAAGTAACTTGCTTAAAGTTACACAGCTCATTAATGCCAAAGTCTTGAACCTAGGTCTTTCCGACTCAAAAGCTAGCGTTCTGAGGACTTCCCTGGTGGTCCAGTGGTTAAGACTCTGCGCTTGCACTGCAGGGAGTGAGGGTTCGATCTCTGGTCAGGGGACTAAGATCCCTCATGTTGTGAGGTGCTGCCAAATAAAAAAATATATATTAAAAAATTTTTTGAAAAAGCTAGTGTTTTTCACCTCTACATAATATAGATTCTAAGCCTTGTAGGGGCCATTACTTTAGATTATATTACTAAAGCACTTTGTTAGGCAGTGTAAAGCCCAATTTAAAAAAAACAAAAAAAACAATCCCTTGGTGAAGAATCAGGGAATTTGAAGGTCAACTAAGGAACTGCAGAATCATTAACTCAACCCTCTAATTCTGGATGTGAGATCCTGAAGGGTGATACCAAATGTGAGCTTTCCAGCGTTCTGCAGCTAGTTAATGGAGAATCAGGCCATCCAGTTCACAACATCGTGATCCTGAACATTGCCCCTGCTGTCTGCTCTGGGGCAGGTCAACAATTAGTTGTAAAATGTGAGAAAAGAAATGAGCCTGGGTATAAAAGAAACCGAAACCTTTTACCATATTCAGTCAGGTCCACCGTGGTATTATATGGTTAGAGAACTAGAAGTTGGGTTTCTGCTTTTATAATGAAAACATCCTAAGGACCCAGAGAATATTAAAGGATAATTGTTAATAATTTGGAGGGGAAAAAAGTCACGTACAGAGAGTCTTATATAACCAGGTTAAAATCAAACTTACTGATCTGTTTCAGCCCGCCACCTCTTTGAGTTCAGCAGTGAACATGAGCACAACTGCCAATTTTCATGGTTGGACTGAAAAATTGTTGAAATCTTCTTAAGTGTCAGTAGAGTATCTCCAACCTGTTATTGACACTCAGCATTCTCATGAGTGTAACCCTCCACCAATCTGTTGTGTTTTTAGTGCCCGGTGAAGCATTTATCTGCATTATTAAAATGTACATCTGATCTTACCAAAATATGTGACTTCCTCCCTTCTCTGAATAATTGAATATCTTCCCTTAAAAACATACATAGTTTCTAGAATTGGTATCAAATAATCAGCATGTTTGGTTAACTAGTTAATTATTTCAGTAATGCATTCAGCAAGTATTCATTGCACCTGGATGGTACCCGGCACTGTGCTAGATGACAGTGGTGAGCACAAGGAGAGAGGGTCCCTACCCTCCCTAATGGAGCGTCCAGGTAGGGGAGGAAGATAGGCATTTAGCAAAGACTCACATCAATACATCGCTATGCACTAGTGGTACTTTATACTATTAGAGGGTAAATGAGGGGGATTGGACTTATGGTGGTCAAGAGAGTTTCCTTGAGAATATATGTACTGTTTATAGATCTAAAGGCTGAGTAAGGAGTTAATGAGGCAAACAGGAGAAAAAAATATAGTCCAGGCAGAGAGAACATCAAATTCAAGACCCTGTGGCAGGAGGGATCCTGGCAAACATGGTGGACAGAAATAAATCTAATGCAGTTGTAGCAGCAAGAGAAAAAAGACCATGGTGTGAGTTGAAGCTGGAAATATAAGCAGAAGACTTGCCTTGCAGGGTCTTATAAGAGTTTTGTCTTAAAAAAAAAAAAGAGCTTTGTATTTATCCTAGGAAGAGTGGATCACTGGAGCATTTTTGAGCTGGGGGAAGGCGGGTTAACATGATCAGATTTGTGTTTGAAAAATCACTCTCGCTGTGGTATTGAGAACAGATGCAGGTAGAGAAAGAAGATTAACCATTTTGAAGACTATCAGAATGGACCAGGGGAAGAAAGATGCTAGCTTGAATCTGGATGGAAATGGAAAGGAGTAGATGGATGCAAGGGAGAGTTAGAAGGAAAAACAAATGGGACTTAGTGAAGAATTCAATATGAATGAGAAAGATAGAGAAACAAAAAATGGTCCCTACGATTACCAAGGATTTTTGCTTGGATTAGTAGATGAATGAGGATGTCATTCACCCAAAATGAGAAGAATGGGAATGCTTTGGATTCTGAGTGGGGGGCAAGGAAGAGATCACAAGTTTAATTTTTGATTTCTTGATGTATGATATAGGTCCGAAGCACGGAGAGAGGTCTACCCTGAAAACATAAATCTGTGAATCATCTGAATATTTTGAAAATTACAGCTATAGGCCTAGGTGAATTTCCCTGAGAAGATGATGCAGAGTAAGGAATGAAGAGTTAGGAGGCCTGAGGAACTCCAATATTTGATGATTAGGTAGAATAAGATAAGAATGGAAAAGAGACAAGGAAGGAACAGCCAGAGGAATAGGAAGAAAACCATGAAGTGCAGAGTTCCAGAAGCCAAAGAAACGAAGTAAAGTAAACCCTGGGTTCAATAAGCTCTAACCTGAAATATACATACATACATATATATATATATATATATATATATATATATATATCTGGCTTTGTCTCATCAGCAACATTGCACAAACTTCTAGTCAAGTTCAAATTGGAATAAAGCAAAAAGCATCGATTTCTAATTCCAGTTCTGATATTAACTCTCAGGCCTTAGGCAGTTCAGTCTTTGTGATATATTTCTTTCAACAAAATTATGAAATATGTCAGAATCTATTTACATAAATATACACACCTTATAGTCCTCTCATATATACTGATCTTTGCTTCTGTAAGTTGTTTATCAACTTTAGAAATACTTTCTGACTTTGTATCTATGAAAATGCTAAGGATAGACTATAATAACCTGTACTTTTCAGAATATAAGAAATTCTTTTGCAGGATGACTGCAATATGCTTTATTGGTCTCAACTAACTTCATGCTTGAAAAAATATATTTAATTTATTACTTTATATCAGTTCTTATTTTTTCATTCAAAGTATTTTCCTCTTGGGCTTAGACTATAGATATATATAATGAGGTTTTAAGGCATTCATTAATTAATATATATCTAAATCTATTAAAGATGGGATTTTCAATATACATTTCCTCAAGTAACTTAAATGTATGTGTACAATTTTAATATATCTGGCCTTAATGTATTGCAAAGATAACAAACCCTACTGGCTAACTCCTCTATACCATAGTGGAAAAGGCATGGTGTAAGAATCAAACATCTCTGGGTTTGAGCCCAGATTTGCTACCTGGGCAGGTTGTCGTTATACCACCCTGTGTCTCATTTGCTTCTTCTGTGAAATATGGACAACAATACTTAACCTTATAAGGTTTCTGTCAGAAAATGTCTACCACATATAAGTACTCAATAAATGTTAATGCCTTCTTGACATCACAATAATAATATGCCAGAATAGTTGCCACCTGAACTCAGAACAAATTATGACTGTATTGTAAGCTGTTGAACTAGCATGCATGCCATCCAGAAAAATAATCACATGTTTTTCAGTATATTCAGAGTGCCATGAGCGCTAATGACATGAAGATAACAAGTCAACCCTGAGTTTATGGTCATCTCATAGCTTTTGATTTAAAACATTTGATGATCCTCATCAATGTAGATAGTTTAACTTCCATATGATTTGAGCAAAGAAAGTGATGGTTTCTCCTGCACTAGCTTTCAGGAAAAGAGGCCCAACTAAGAGGTTTTCACAGAGAATTCCTTCAATAATGATGTGTGGAGTGAATGAATAGAGTGAAATGGAATGAGATAAAAGTTTATTTCCTTATTTTAGGAAATGTATAGAAGTTAGAGATTATGCTGATTTTGCAAATTTCACAGTTCTGTGGAAAACTCAGTGCTATGGTGTGCTCCGCAATCATTCATTTAATCAATAGATAAAGTACTTTGTTGCTATGATATTAGGTGCCATGATGGTTTAAAAAAAAATCACGTCTATAGGTCTCTGCCCTACAGACTTATAGTGTCAGATAGGAAAATCATGAACCAGATAATCACAAGATTATTTCCAAAGCTAGTCAAATAAATTGTCCCCCCCTCATCTAATCTTCGTCTAATCCTCCCATTTTAGGCCAAGAGTGTCTATTATATTTCCCCAACAAAACAATATCCAATCCAGCCAAACCAAAAGCCAAGACAAATTGTTGATTTTGTTCCTTTTAACTTCACCATACATATTGATATCATCTTCTTTAATGTATTGTTTTCTTCTAGATTCTGAGCATATAGGTACATTCTAATTTGCCTATTGCCTAACTGATATATTTACACTCACATTTTTTGGTTTGCATGTTTGGAATTGCTTATTTTGGATATTTTGTTTATTTTGTCACAGTAGTAAGGGTTTAATAAGGAGAAAGTATAGAAAGTTCAGAGATCTTTCCTGGCATACTTCTCTATCCAGTTTCCCTTCAATGTTTTTTAATTAAGCCAAACCTACTAAAAATATAAAAATGTAATAATGAATTTCATCAAAGTTCCTCTCACTTAAGTATTTTCTCTGACAGTGAGGTCAAGGCACATTTCAGGTTAAGTGATTCCTTTGATGTTTCCCTCACAAGTGCATAACGTAATCATTGCTAACTTATTTTTAAGGTGAATCAAGATCAATCTTTAATTAATTTAAGTGAATGCTTTTGTAAGCCTTCTTGATATAAATGCCTTGAATTTGTCTTCTAATATGTAAAAGAATATTCCCTTTACCACCTTGAGAGATGAATTGGTATGTTATTTTTTCTTCCTTATTGTAAAATGAGAATGGCAATACTTTTCTTGAAATATCATTGAGCCTGGTACATAGTAGGCATTCATTTTCTATTTTTATTTTTATCAGTAATACAGGTACATGGTTTAAGAATGCAATAGTTTTCCAAGGTCTGTTATAAAAACAGCAGTCTCCTGTTTGTCTCTGCACCCCATCTCCCTCCATTCCCATTAACCAGCAGTCACTGATTTCAGCTCTTTCAGTTTGTTTTAATGTGTACCTTCACATGTCTAAATAATAGCACTACACTGTTAATTCTTGGTTTTTTGCTTTAATACCTTGTACCTTTTTCACACACTCCCATATCCCCTCACCAACACACATACACATACACACTTCTTTCCTGTTCATCTCCCTAATATTGGTGTCTACTGATCAATCAATATCCATTAGTATTAAAATATTGAGATACTTCCCTTTAGGTTGGAAAATAGCTATTGCCTTGAAGCTCTCGAGCCCAGCACCACCCCTAGAACTCTCATATATTTTCCTACCACAATCCAACAAGGAAGGGAGTAATACCCGACACAGCTTTAGACAGTGTCCAGTATATTTTGGTTTGTGGCCCATACCAGACCAATAACTGGTAAAAATTTAATATTTGTCATATAATCCCAGGTTATATTACAATTTTTGTTTATTCTGATGTTCAATGCTCATATTATCACAACTCCGTGAACATTATCCACAGGTAGGCTATTTAGTATACTATGACTAAATTCACTTTCCTGTATAACCTAGCCTCTTTACCATTACTCAGTCATCTACAAACTCTTTGTTCTAGGTGTACGTCTCTTCTTGAACACACAGGTGATATATCCAATTAATCTTCCTAGGGATGTCTCTCCAAGAACTCTGTGTTCTCTTGCTCCCATCTTAACTGGTTACTCTCCGGGTCTGCCTGCACTACTCTCACCTTAAGATCTCCTTTCCCATCATCCTAGGAATTTCTTGTGTATCTTTTGTATGGGAGCCTCTGTTTTCTGAATTCCACATCACCTTCTTCCTTAATTTACATCCTGGTGGAGCCTTCCCCCCTAGCTTCCTGAGAGTGGCTGAGGGAAGATAAACGTTTTGAGACCTTGCATGTCTGGCAATGCCTTTATTCACTCCTGAAAATTGATAGAACTTTTATGTATATAGACTCCTATGTAAGAAATCAACTTCCCTTGGGTTTTCTAAGGCAATATTTCAGTGTCTTCTAGCTTCTGATATTGCTACTGAGAAGGCCAATGCTATTCTGATTCTTGAATCTTTATATATGGATAGTTTTTTCCTTTGCATCATTTTAGGATATGCTCTCTGCTTCTCAAGATTCTAAATTTCATAATGATGAGCCTTATTGTGAGGCTTTTCGATCACGTTAAGTATCAGATTGGACTTTCAATCTGAAGACACCGAGAATGTCCTATAGTTGGAATCATAAGTGTCTTAGTCCTTTGGGGTTGCTCTAACAAAATACTATAAACTGAGTGGCTTATAAACAACAGAAGTTTATTTCTTACAGTTCTGGAGGCTGGGAAGTCCAAGATCATGAGGTCAGCTGATTTGGTATCTAGTGAGGGCCTGCTTCCTAGTTCACAGGTGGCCGTCTTCTCTCTGTGTCCTCACATGGTGGAAGGGGCAAGGGAGCTCTCTAGAGCCTCTTCTATAAGGGGACTAACGCCATTCATGAGAGCTCTACTCTCATGGCTTAATCACCTCCCAAGGACTCCACCTCCTAATACCATCCCATCGTGCATTAGGATTTTAACATATGAATTTTGCAGGCACACAAACATTAAGCCTGTAGCAATACAGCATGTAGCCTTTTCAAATTGACTTCTTTCACTCAGCAATATTGGCTCGATAGCTCATCTCTTTTTAGCACTGAGTAGTATTCTATTTATGGATATACCACAGTTGGTCCATTTACTTACTGAAGGACATCTTGGTTTCTTCCATGTTTTGGCAATCATGAATAAAGCTGCTATAAATATTCATGTGCAGGTTTTTGTGTGGACTTAAGTTTTTAACCTATTTTGGTAAATACCAAGGAGTGCAATTCCTGGATAGTATATGAGTATGTTTAGTTTTGTAGGAAAGTGCCAAACTGTCTTCCAAAGTGGCAGTACCATTTTGCATACCCACTAGCAATGAATGAGAGTTCCTTTGCTCCATATCCTTGCCAACATTTGGTGTTGTCAGTGTTTGGATTTTAGCCATTTCAATAGGTATATAGTGGTATCTCACTGCTGTTTTAATTTGCAGTTTCCTAATGACATATGATGTTGAGCATCTTTTTATATACATATTTGCCATCTGTGTTTCTTATTTGGTGAGGTCTTTGCAGATCTTCTGCCCATTTTTTAATTGAGCTGTTTGTTTTCTTAGTGTTGAGTTTTCAGAGTTCGTTATATATTTTGGATACCAGTCCTTTACTGGAAATGTGTTGTACACCACTTTATTTTTAAATTGTTTTAATAGTAATGCATTTACATAGTTAAAAAACAAAATTAAAACATAAATATTGGGAAGTCTCACTGCCCCCCACTCCTTCCAAATTCACCCTTTTCCTTCACCATTTTTATTATTTTCTGATTTATCCTTCTGGGTCTCTTTATGCAAATACAAGCAGCTACAAATACACATTTTACTTTTCCCAAAGTGGCATTTCATGTACATAATTCTACACCTTGCTTTTTCAGTTAACACTGTATCTTGGACATCTTTCCATATCTTATCATAGCGCTTTTCCCCATTTTTTGTTTTTTTTTTTTTTTTACTGCTGCATCATGTTCCACTGTGGGGATATACTACGGTTAAGAAATTCCCTATTGCTGGACACATCACCCCGAATTTTTAAGGTACCTGGTGCTCTCAACTGCTGAGATTTTTTGAGGCTCTATAATGAAAATTGGGTGCTTCTTAACTTTCCCCCACTGCCAGCTTAGGTTCTGTTTTCTTGCATGTGCTAGGACATTTTCCACTTGTCCCTCTGCTTTCTAGCTCCCACGGTTTCTTTTGTTCACCACTTAGTAGCATAGCAGTATCATCTTCAAACGGAAGGAACCCTTCCTTGATTGGCTAGATGTCTGTAAATAAGTTCACTCTCCTCTTGTATACTTCTACAGTACTTTTCCAGACTTTGGTCATACCTTTTCAGAATGAAGAGCCTCAGTTTCCATGAATGAAAATAATCTTTTCATTAGAAAAGAATTAGAATCTTTTCATTAGAAGAATTAGAAGGTTGGGCATAAAATTGTTTCCTTTTTTCAGAGACCAAAAACACAGAGAAACAGTATGGTCTAAAGACTTCCTGGGGTCATTCAGCAAGGCAATGAATTTCTTTCTACGACTTTTGCCTCCCTATCCATGGCTATAACTATTACAGAACCATTTCTGTCCCTGAATTTCAACTTGGTAAGCCTGCTTACTGTTTTCCTAATTTATAGACACTGTTAGCACTTTCAGTGCAGATACATCAAGGACCCTGAGGGAGCAGTAGTTCTCCTGCTGTACACTTCAATTGATACAGTCATTTGGTTCATCAACTGTATGAGTCAAAGGATGGACTTCTCTTTTGAGGCTGTAGAGCAGTGGTTGAATTTGTGCCCTGCAATCAGACAGAACCCACAGCTATTCCACTTTCTAGTTATGTCACCTTCGGCAAGTTACTTAACCCTTCTAAACCTGTGTTTCCCTGTCTATAAAATAATGTGCATCTCATAGGTTTTTTGTGAAGATGAATTGTGTGTAAAGCAGCTAGTACAGAGCCAAGCAATTCTCCAACACCAGCTGGATGTCCTGCAACTCAACTCAATTCTGACACTATTTCCCTGGAGATAGCAACAGATTCCACAGGTGAAGGGCTCAGTCCTACAAGACTGTCCCCCCACCCCCACCCCAGATTCCAGTTGAAAGTCGATTATCACCTGTGCTTCTGACTGAGTGGCTGTGGATCAGAGGTTCCAATGATCCCCCCACCCTTGAGTTCAATTAATTTGCTAGAGGGCTCACAGGACTCCGAGAAACATTTGCCATACTAATGATAGATAACCAGTCTATTATAAAAGGATATAACTCAGGAACAGCCAGATGGAAGAGATGCATAGGGCAAGGTATGGGGAAAGGACCCTGAGCTTCCATACTGTCTCCATCCACTCTCCCTGAATCTCCACATGTTTACCAACCCAGAAGCCCTCTGAACCCAGTCCTTTGGGGTTTTTAAGGAGGCTTAATTACATAAGCATGACTGATTAAATCATTGGCATTAGTGATTGATTCAACTTCCACCTCCAGTCTTCTCCCCTGAGGTGGAGGGGTGGGACTGAAAGTTCCAACCCTCTAATCTCATGATTGGCTCCACTGGCAACCAGCCTCCATTCTTAGGTGCTTTCCAAAATTCAGTTCATTAGCATAAACCTAGTTGTGGTGAGAAGCATCTTGTTGTAAATAATAGGACCCCCATTTCACTTTTATGGTTTCAAGAACTAAGGACAAAGGGCTAATTATTATAATAAAAATGCTCCCATGGCTCTTATCACTAAGGAAATTCCAAGGGTTTGGGGAACTGTGAGCCAGAAACCACGGACAAAGACAAAAAATATATGTGAAATATATTTTGGTCATTTGAATGATCAAATATGTATACCTTATAAATCACAATATTGTCATTTGTCTTCCCAACTGGTCTAAAAACTCCATGAATAAAGAGATCCTGCCTCTATTCCTCCTCTTTAGCAGGTGCCAAGCAAAGTTCCTAGCTCATAGCAGAAATTGACAAATACTCATTAAATAACTCTTTCAATAAAGGAAGGAGCAAATAGATATGTCTTGTTCACATTCATTCTCAGGATGTAAAAAAAAAATTTTTTTTCAAGAAAACTATGAAGTGCATGTATTTAGGAAAGTCAGTTTGCTATTATAGGAAGATCCACTACTCCTCCAAATTTGGTCTCCAAATGCTCTTCTAAGGAGCAAATTTTAAGCAAATATTTCTTGACTGACTATACCCACTCAATCTAGTCTACCATGCCCTTGTTCTTGGTGGATTTAAGGTTCTTGCCTCGTCACGGAAGAATTTGGAGAGGAAGTGATAGGTAAGAAGTGGATTTATTTAGAGAGAAATGCACTCCACAGACAGAGTGTGGGCCATCTCAGAAGGTGAGAGAGCCTTGAAATGTGGCGTGGCTAGTTTTTATGGGTTGGGTAATTTCATAGGCTAATGAGTGAGAGGATTTTGGGGAAGGGGCAGGGATTTCCAGGAATTGGGCCCCTGCCCACTTTTTGACCTTTTATGGTTGGCCTCAGAACTGTCATGACGCTGGTGGGTGTGTCATTTAGCATGTTAATGTATCACAATGAGCATATAAGGAGGCTCGAGGTCTACTGGAAGTCGAATCTTCTGTCATCTTGGACCCAGTTGGTTCTAATCAGTCTTTGTCATGTCCTATGGCTGTATCATTCTTTTAAAGGTTGTTGCCTAGCCCCTTCCCTACTGTTTCACCCTCTGTAGCTGCATTTATACTTAAGACAAAGGGAGAAGTGAGAAAATGCTGTGTTTAGTACTTGGAAAGTATCTGTCATAGGTAAGATGACCTTTGTGTCATGAAGGTGCTGGTTTGATTTGGCAGGGGAGAATGGGTCATAAACCTTAATAAAAATGCCATGGAAGATGTTGATCTAGTTTTATTTGTTAACTGGTATTTTTATCCAGAAAGTTTCCATCATGTAATGTTCAATAATAATGCCACCCAGAAAAAAAGAAATCACTCAAAATAATTGACATTTATTTGTTGTTGTCCTGTGGGTAAAAATCTGATAAAATCAGATTAAAAATATTGTTTCATTGGTCTTTTTGATGCCCTGAAGGCTGAAAATTGTTACAATAGGTCCTGTTTTTGCCCAGTCCTACTCTACACAATGTACATTATGTCTGATTCTCACAAATATCCTTCAGGATCAGCAATGTACCGTTATTCCTGTTTTACAAATGGAGAAATGGAGACCCGTAAAAAAAAAAAAAACATGCCAGTGATCACTATAGTGCTAAGCAGAAAGGCAGGCTACAAACCCTGTTCCTTCTGACTCCAAAGTTCATGTTTCTCAATACCTTCCTCTCTTGTAATGAGGTGTTTTTCCCTAGCAATCATAATGAAATCTCTTCATAGGGAATAAAATAGTGTTAGACACCTCATGTCACACTTATCACACCAAATTTCCTAAACCAAGTCAATACATACAAAAAGGGTAAGAAGTTTAGGAGTAAGAGTTTAGGAGTTATCATAGGCAGCAGTGGTTAGAGAAGGAAACAGAGAGAGGATTAGAAAAGAATTGTTTAAAAAAAAAAGAAGAGTTTCTGTGACTAGTGGTCAGCAGATTGTAACGTCCATTCATATATGTGGTGAACATTGGTCACTTTTTGAATACCCAGCACTGCTATGTCTTCCATACCTCCACCACACCCCCATCTATAAAGCAGTGCCTCTCACTATCAAAACTGAAAATAGGTAATACTCACTTTCCCAGCATTCCTTTCATCTGGGCATGAGACAGACGTAGGTTCCATCATTCACTCACTCATACTTACCATAAACATCAAATCAAAATTTAGTGATGTAAAGAAGAAAAGAGCACAGAGAATCCATCATGGCAAGAGTAGCCCCATAACACAGCTGCTGGAGTGGTTCTGGTCTCCAGGCTCAGTGCTGTTGTTGGTAGGAGCAACGTCCAGGGCAGAAGCAGTGGGGCCTCATAGGATCAGTTCTACAGCATCCATTTCAGCAGTGGTTCCTGGCTTTATCACCTCAGAGCCTGGTTCCCTGACACTCTCAGGGAATTTGTGAGCTCCCCAACATATTTTAATAAATGCCTTTGTATTTAAACTTAGTTCCTACTGCCTAAAACTTAGAATCCTGACTGAAAAAAAAAATAAATAATAACAATAATGCTAATAACTAGCATATCTTGAGAGCTTATGATTTAATTCTGCTAAGTGTTTTGAAAACATATTAATCCTTAAATTCTCACTGAAACCCAATAATTCCTCTATTACAGATGAAGAAACTAAGATATTAAGTGGCTTGCTCAAAGACATCTTGCTAGAAAGTGGCAGAGCCAAGATTTTGAACTCACCAGTGTGACTCCAAAACCTATTCACTCAGCCACTAAACTTGAATGTATACTTTAGGAGTAGTTTGCACTCAATTCTTTTTTTAAGTGTAAACATCCATAGGTAGTTGTATTAGGGTTTTCCAGAGAAACAAAATGAATTGGGTGTGTGTACATATATAGAAAGAGAGAGGAATTGGCTTATGAAATTATGAGGGCTAGCAAATTTGAAATCTGCAGGACAGGCCAGCAGGCCAGAGACCTAGGGGAGGATTAATGTTGCAGCTCAAGTCCAGAGGTGGTCTGGAGCAGAAATCCCTCTGCAGGTGTCGACATCCAAATCCCCTCTCCTTATGAGGAGGTCAGTCATACTGGATTAGGATCCGCACTAATGACTTCATTTCAACTTAGCTAT
Organism: Aethalodelphis obliquidens; assembly: GCF_003676395.1. Classification (NCBI taxonomy): domain Eukaryota; kingdom Metazoa; phylum Chordata; class Mammalia; order Artiodactyla; family Delphinidae; genus Aethalodelphis; species Aethalodelphis obliquidens. Next base: position 5,809,414 of record NW_020837950.1, on the reverse strand, counting down.
CTCTGTAAAGACCCTATCTCCAAATACAGTCACATTCTGAGATACTCAGGGTTAGGGCTGCAGCATATGAATGTTGGAAGGGACATAATTTAGCCCATAAGAGTAGTAGTATAATTTCAACACAACATTTTGGAAAGTGTTCTAAATGTACATGTAGTCTCAGGGGTTTTCTGAGTTTGGGTTATATATACATATATACTGCCTCTGGGGGCTCTGTCAGTTTTTAAAAGACCAGTCCTGCCCGTAGCCACCATCAAAATGGTAACCATAATATAATATTTTCGGTAACCAGAGTCTCCTATGTCTTAATTAAATAGCTTAGAAATGATGATAGGTAGCTACAAGGACATTTTAGGTTGTGCTTCCCACCAGAAGTACAAGAACTGGTTGCCCTACAGTTTCCCAGTACTTAAACCCATCAGGAGAATCAAATGAAATCAACCGCACTATAGCACCGTGAAGCAGCTACTGAAAATATTCTTTTCCTTCAAGTACTGATGAATTTTGGCTATAATCTCACAGCTCTTACAAAGGTTTCAAACCTCGAGGGGGCCAGACAGCATTGTGAGGTCTGAAGTACACCTCTTAGCAGTGAACATCGTGGTGGGAACATTTGTCATTTTTTTCAACTGGAGATTTGTTATTCAGTGGTTGCAAGTGAAGGTCAGTGTTTGGAAAAGCCACCATAACTCTTCCATCAGTTATTTAATAGCAGCCAAACCATCTTGCATTTGTAGGACTCTTTGTACTTTCTAAAGTACTTGTACGCTCATTAGTTCATTTCATCTAAATGGTCCTTGATTGGCCTAAAAGTTAAATCAGCTTCCCAGTGTCCCTAGTGATCTTGGAGAGCACTATATGAGCTGAAAAAACATGACCCAAAGTGAAGAAATTGCTCTGAAATCATTCTGTAAAATCAAGGAACCATTATTAAATACAGTCATAAATAGTGAAGCTAACTGAGTTAAATCCTTAAGGGAATTGTGGGGATTACCCAAAGATTTTCGATCCCTTACTGTTTACTTTGTTTTTAACACCATTTTCTGTAGGGCTAAGCTTTTAAGTCCAATGTTACCTTATTAAAAATTTCAGACAAAAACATGCTTCCATTCCCATTCTGCTTTTCTCTTAATAGCCAAACCTATATATTCCTTTTAAAGAAAAACTGAAGGTAATTTGTTGTCAGAAGATCCTAAACTAAAAATACTTGTCACAATTAGATGGGGCCCGAATATTTCTCCCTACACAAAGCAGATGGTGATCTCTTTTTTAAATAAAATAGTGATCTGTGTTTCTGCCTGTGTACTTTCTGCATCAGACATGAAGTAAAAATGAATTTCTATTTTGTTTCACTCTGGGAGCCTGTTACATTGACCGACATGGGTGGTGGGGTGGGAGGGAATCACCTAATTTGTTCAAATCTAGTCACACGATGTACAACAGAGGCATTGGCTGTTTCCACTCTCTGCAGGACAGCTTTAAAAAAAAATGAACAGACGCAAAATAATCTTGAAAATCCTCTTGTTATTCTGCTGGTGGAGTCTGTAGCTAAGGAGACATCTGTGATGGGAGATAAGGAAGATCATTTTTTTCTGAATACAAAGAGTGAAGTAAAAAGATCCTCTTGGGGGGATTTAAAACCTAAGAAATAACCTGATTCTTTGCCCATGCGTTTTTCAAATGATTGATTGCAGGAGTACTGCAATTCAGAGTTGATTTTTTTTTCCTATTTATTTGGTGTTAGAAAATAACAATGAAACTCAATCTCCTAAAATATGTAAGGAAAGAAAGAGCTAATTTCATATAAGAAGTGTGAAGGCACTGCCTGTACAATGTAATACAATGTGTCTCTAATCCTGGTTCTAATTACGGTGTGCAGCCTTGTTTCTGTTGAGGTGGGAGTGCAGATAAAACCTTACTTCAAAGATACTTTCTGCTATTGATTTGATTATACAGTTCTATGGAGCAAATCATAATGCCTTTATAGTTGGTCCTACAAATAGCATCTCTCCTATTTTAATATAAAATATCCATCATTACAATGGGGAGTCTAATATATTTCCTTAGAACCTGAATTTGAATAATCAAAACTATTTATCAAATATTATATGTGTTATTACATGCAAAGTAAAATGGAGCTTTGGGTCAAGAATCCATACAATTAAGACCCAAAAGCCACCTTCCCATGAAGCACGCTGGCAATTCAAGCTGTGCTGAGATAGGAAATAATAAAACCACCAATTTTTACTAAGTGCTTATTATGCACCAGACACTATTTTAAATACTTTGTGCCTGTTAATTCATTTACTTCTCACAACAACCCTTTGAGAATAAGTATTATTATTTCTGTTTTATAAATGAGAAAATAAAATCATAGAAATGTTAAGTACCTTGACAAAAATCAAACAGCTAGTGACTACAGGAGCCAGAATTCAAACCTAGTTAATCTGGTTCCAGAACCCAGGCCAGTAACCACAATACAGGGCAGACATTCAAGAAACTAGTGGCAAGAAGTAAACATGGTACATTATATGGTTCATTGTGTCTATAAGATTAAAATAAAACAAGGAGGTGAAGAGAATGCCAATGATTTTGGGGGGAGGAGGCCTTAATAGAGAAAGAAATTTCTTCTGGGGACTTAATGAAAACATGCCTATGAAAATATCTCATGGATTCGTAGTAACCTAGGCAAAGGGACAGGCATAAAAAATTTTGCAGATTCTAGCCTAAACAACAGCACGTGCAAAGGACCTGCGGCAAGAAGAAACTTGGGTGTTTGAGGAGCTGAAGTTGAAGCCAGAGTGACCAGAGGCAGAGTGAGGGCAGCCTGAAGGTGAAGAGGTTGGAGAAGCGGGGAAGCAGTCTACTCAGGGCTTTGGGGGCTATGCTGTCCTGAGAGAAATGGGCAGCCGCTGAGAGAATTTAGGCAGAGGGGTGATGTGAACAGGTGTGCACTTTGAAATCAGTCGTCTGGCTGCCACCCTGGAAAACAGTTTGGAGAGGTCTAGAGTAGAAGCAACTAGACCAGTTTAAAAAATATTGCAGTAGCATCAGCGAAAAATGATAAAAGCAGAGGTATCAGTAAAGATGGACAAAATTGAACTGGTTCAAGAGATGTTCCTGTGTTAACATTTTTTTGAATGATGGCAAATTAGATATTGGAGATAAGGAAGAAAATGTCAAAGAGGACTCTCAAATTTCTGACTAGTGCAACTCTGTGTATGACAGGTTTAGATGAGGAGATTAAGGGATCATGTTGAAGATATTGAACTTGAGGTGACTTTAGTTATCCACTGAAGTTGTCAAGTTCACAGTGAGACTATGGGTCCGAAGCGTAGAGGAGAGGTCTAGGCTGTATGTATACATTTGGAGGTTATCAAGGCAAAGAGAATTGTAAAACACCACCGGCCTGGATACTTCATCCAGGGACAAAATATAAAATAAGTGAGAAGAGAAGAAAGCCCAGGACCCAGCCTTCAGAGAAGATAAGTCTACAAAGAATTTATAAGACAGAGGTTCCAAATAAGTAGGAACATGACCAACAGAAATGGTGTCAGGGGAGCTAAGGGAGTAGAACTGAAGAAGGAAAGCAAAGACAACAGGGTCAAAGTCAAGTAAGTCAAGCTGAGAAGTCAAGTAAAATGAGGACTGAAAAATTGAATATAGCAAACTGAGAGTAAGAGTCACGGCTGTATTAACATAGACTGTTTGGGGGTGATGGGACCAGAGGTCAGACCAGAGTAGGGTGAGTGGAAAGTAAAGCAATGCAGGAACTGTAGACAACTCTAGAAATGATGCTGTGAAGCAGAGAGAGGGATTCGCGTGGCAGCAAGTGAGAGATAATGGAATAAAGGGAATGACCTCAGACATCAAAGTCAAATCTCTAGTGACAGTATCTCAAAATCTGCCCACATTTCTAAACTACTGATCAAGCACAGATTTGTAATATTTGAACATTTTCAAAGAAAGGAGTAGTTTAAATGATCATAAATTTGTATAGGGTCCTTGGAGATTCTTTTTCTTTCATATAGAGATCCATTAACATGGCCTTGATTTTGACTACAGAGAAGCCTTATCCTGTTCTCAGAAGACAGAACAGCGTTCATATAAAAGTTTAGGTTTTGTCCATCTGTTGCTTAGGAAGTAAAAAGAAGAAACATTCCCTTAAGGCACCTAAGACGTGGTTATTTAAAAGTTCTCAGGCATCAACCATTCATCATCAATTGTTATTAAATATTTATTAAACACACACTGTGGACCAGCTCTTGTGTTCAATGTTGAGAATATAAAGGTAAAAAAGACACAATTCCTGACCTCAAGATGTTTATCTAATAACAGAAAAAGAATACACGTAAAAAGGAATACATGTAAACATGTCACTATTACCTTGTAAAATGCTATAGAGAGAGATGCACAAAGTGCTATGTTGAAGGGGTATATGAAGCATCAGACTGAAAGAAAAGCGTATGTGTGTAAGCCTTGGGGTGTGTGTGTGTGTGTGTGTGTGTGTGTGTGTGTGTGTGTTTGTCCATGGGGGTCACTCATGGAATATTTCATGGAAATGGAGACTCCTGAACTGAGTCATAAATAATATTAAGAGTTTGTATTTATTGAAAAATTATAATGTGCCAGGTAAAGTGGTAAGCACTTTACATCTCAACTTATTCCTATTTTAGAGATAAAGAAATGGAGGCAGAAAGAGTTAAAGTAACTTGTTCATAGTAGCACAATCTAATGAGTGTGAGAATTGGGATTCAAACCCGACCTTCCTCCAGAACCTATATTCTGTACCGCCATATCATATACCACACACCATGTCATATATCACACACCATGGACCACCATAGACCATGGCATATAATTAGAGATTAGCTGAGCTTTGTGTGTGTTGCTAATGCGGGCAGGAAGGACAGATTCCAGGCCTAAAAATCAGTTCATCTTACTCTTCCCTGTTTTCTAATTTCACTCAGATCAGGATGCTGAAACAGCTATCCCAGAGTTAAAAAGGAGATATGACCACTTTCCCAGGTCATTTTTAGGATATCAGTAAGCAGAAAGGGGCTTATTATAGTATAATCTGTGATTCTGGTACCCAAATTACCAGTATAGAATAGAAATAGAATGAACAACAGGTTCTCTACATTTCAAAGTAAAGTTTGGTAAGGATGAACTAGAGGATAATTTTCTATTGAGGTTAATAAGCCCATCTTGAGAAAAACAGCTCACAGAGAAGTAATGCTGCTTCTTTCCTAATGATTCCAAGTTAGGCTCCATCAGACCACCTGGCAGTCATGGCACTTAGGGCACCATAGGTGATTAATACCACTGTAGGCTGTAAAGAATAAACAAACAGAAGACTGTAAAAGAGAGACAGTGTTCAGCTTGACCGGTAGATATTGGGATCAATCATGCCCAACTTCCAAAACACTAAATCAAGACAGAAGAAGATTCTGTCTTATGAGCTGGGGACCTTAGTAACAGTTCTGAGATCAAGGGAGGAAAGAGACCAATCTTATCGCCAATGATACTCTTATCTAATCACTGGAGATAAAAATAGTCTAGGGCTTCCCTGGTGGCGCAGTGGTTGAGAGTCCGCCTGCCGATGCAGGGGACACGGGTTCGTGCCCCGGTCCGGGAAGATCCCACATGCCGCGGAGCAGCTGGGCCCGTGAGCCACGGCCGCTGAGCCTGCACGTCCGGAGCCTGTGCTCAGCAACGGAAGAGGCCACAGCAGTGAGAGGCCCGCGTACCGCAAAAAAAAAAAAAAAAAGTCTAAAATCACATGGTCCAAATCGCATGTGGGAAGAAAGGAACATAACAAAAGCTTTACCCTTGTCATCTGCAATGGACTGGATATTTGTGTCCCCCAACATTCTTATATTTAAGCCCAATCCCCAGTGTGATGGTATTTGGAGGTGGGGCCTTTGACAGATGATTAGGTCATGAGGACCAATCATTAATGAATGAGATCCATGTCCTTATTAAAGAGACCCCAGCGTGCTCCCCTGCCCCTTCCACCATGTGAAGACACAGCAAGGAGATGGCCATGTATGAACCAGGAAGCAGGCCTTCACCAGACACCAATTCTGCTAACACCACCAGAAATGTGGGAAATAGATTTCTGTTGTTTATAAAATACCCAGTCTGTGGTGTTCTGTGATAGCAGGCCAAAATGACTGACAGGACCATAACCACCAGAGAAGGGACCAGAAGAGGCTGTATTGCTGTGGATTTTTTTCTTTTTGAGAATTCTGGAGTGAAGATTTGGAGCAGATTATAGTTAATGCACTGAAAAGTCATTAAGGGAGAGTAGAAAAGTGAGTACAGGGCAGGTGGGGGGAAGAAGACGCCCAAACTGTTCAATTTATTATATGGGTTTCTTCATGCTGCCAAGCTTCTTGCCTTCTTGTGATGACAAAAGCGAATTACAAAACAAGGTATGAAGAAGAAGATGTGCAGGAGGTGGAGGAGGAGAAGGACTAAGGACATTATAGTCAAATGATGAAGCCATAGAAGAAACTTTTTATTTATTTACTTATTTATTTTTGGCTGCGTTGGGCCTTCGTTGCTGCGCACGTGCTTTCTCTAGTTGCGGCGAGCGGGGGCTCCTCTTCGTTGCGGTGCGCGGGCTTCTCATTGCAGTGGCTTCTCTTGTTGCGGAGCACAGGCTCTAGGCGCCCAGGATTCAGTAGTTGGTGGCTTGCGGGCTCAGTAGCTGTGGCTCGCGGGCTCTAGAGCGCAGGCTCAGTAGTTGTGGCGCACAGGCTTAGTTGCTCCGCGGCATGTGGGATATTCCCGGACCAGGGCTCAAACCTGTGTGCCCTGCATTGACAGGTGGATTCTTAACCACTGCGCCACCAGGGAAGTCCCGGCAGAGAAGAAATTTAAGGGACAAATCAAAGCATGAAATTAAGTCTAAGAATAAAATTAAAAGACAATATACTAAAGAAAAAATTAGCCTAAACTATATAGAGTTCAATGAAGACTAGAAGAAAAGAAAAACTAAAACCAGTGAGATTAAAAAAATAAATCAAAATGTGAAATTAAGAAGGATAAAAGATTAAAAATAAAACCGGCATAAATAAAAAACATAAAAGGGCTAGAACCAATGAAATAACAAGCTAGAAACATGAAAGTCAGAGGGTTGAAAAATCAAAGCTAAGACAAGCAAATCCAAGTTAAAAGCAATACTTAGAAGTTGAGCATAAAACAGTCTTTTAAAGACTGTTTAAAAGTTTTCTTCTTAAAATAGAATAGAAAAAAAAATTGAGATAGAAAGTGAAGACAAGGGAAAAACAAGAGTCATAAAGAATTAAGCAGAACAAACTAAAATAGAAATGGGGGAAATTAAGTAATCAACATACACCATGGCAACAAGAAATTCTAAAATAATATTGAGATGCTGATTTATACCTGAGCCCGTGTTCTTGATGTGATAAGGAAACAAAAGCCATGGGCCAAAGAAGGGAAAGAGGTAAACTCCTATAAACCACATGCTGAAAATCTATCCTTGGTTCCTGTCCCTCTTTCCACCTCTCCAGTCCTCATCTGAAAACAAATTATTATTTTTCTTTAATCCTCAGCTCAGCCTTCCCATCTGCACAGACAGCTGAAGTATGTTGAGCCCTGTGTAAAATTGCAGAAGATAGAGTCTATTTTGGTTTTTTCACCTGTTTGTTTATCCTTTCAATATCCTCCAGCCCTTTAATCTATCATTCATTCATTAGATAACTACCACTTAGTTTAAATTACTTTAATTCTACCTTTTCGGGGTTAACTTTCATTTTCAAAGAAGGCCCACTGGAGAGGTATTTTGCACAAGGATCCTTCCTTCTCATCCTGGTTCTTGGCGATTAGCAGCACCACAAAGATTTATGTTAGGTGTCTTCCCTTTTGCTTTACTCCCAACACCTCCCTCCCATCGCACTCTCTCTCTCTACGCTTCTCCACTCTGCTCTGTGCTCTTGGAAGGTTGACTTTTATGGGCTGTGTCCATGGGTTTGCTTACCCCCAGCCTTCTGGTTGATTTTACCAATGCGAGGCGTGGGCAAGATACTGGAGAATGAGAGGAGACTGAGCTTGAGGTGTTTACTCCTGTGGTGCCCTCACTCCCGTGGATCGACTCCATCCCCCTAGCAAGCCCACGCTTCCTGCCTTATGGCCTTCCCCTGCAGCTACTCCCTCTGGATTCTGGGCACAGACAATCTGCTCCCTCTTTTTTTTTTTTTTTTTTGCGGTACACGGCATGTGGGATCTTCCCGGACCAGGGCACGAACCCGTGTCCCCTGCATCGGCAGGCAGACTCTCAACCACTGCGCCACCAGGGAAGCCTTGCTCTCTCCTCTTGACCCTTCCGTTTTAGGAGTGGTTGGTAACTGGCTCCCTGCCAGTTGCTAGCCCTGGGAAGCTTAATCGTCCCTGGTTGGTTTCTCCTAGCCTTGTCCTCAAGGTTGTAAATAGCCCTTTTATTAACTCCCCAACATTGAGTGTGCCATCTGTTTCCTGCTGGGACACAGATTGACATAGTAGGTAAAAGTATGGCATAGGCAAATTTAACTTTGGCATTTGCCGCCCTAACTTCAGTGCTCTCTTGCTACCCGTAGGCTGCCCATAGGTCTCCCCATTTTGACATACCTCCAGGGCTCATCAAAGCCATTGCATCATCTAGAATGTGTCTGACTTCCTCCTCCATCCGAACACATCTGTACATTGAGCCGTTTTCCCAGGACCCAGATCTCTTCAGTGTGCATGCAGATGAATCTGTAGAACTAATCTCTGCCAGAAGCTGAATTATCTCTCACCCAGGTAAGCAGAATGTTCCCTAATGGCCCTCAAATTACATCAGAATGAATTATTACCAAAAAAAAATTGAACTAGCATTTCTTCCCCCAGTTTTGTCCTCCACCCGTTTATTCTAAGCACTGCAACCAGATTAATTTCTCTATAAAGACATTCTCATTATGCTACCCACTGATTTTAAAAGCCTCAATTGTCTCTCATTGTCCGTGGGATAAATTTAAGCATTTAAGATCCACAGTCTGGCTCCAAACAAATCTTCAGCTTCATCCATCACTACAGAGTGTTCTAGCATTAAGAGAATACAATAAGGTGGGGACAGGAAATATCCTGAACATCACCCCGACTTCCCCAAAACATTTTCTCCTTGTTTTCTTCAATAACAGAAGAATGATATTACTTAGCAGGGGTGGACTCCTCCATGAGATAGTATTCATAATTTTTCTTTGCCTTTAGTTTCTATCATGATGAAAAGTGGGAAGGTTTATCCTGCCATGGAGAAATAGCACTGTGTCTTAGGCTTCACAGTTTACCTAGCTGATTTCATGTGCTATCAAGTTTCAAATTCTATTGCTTTTTAAACTAATGTTTTCTGAGATTTTGTGGCATTAGGTTGTGGCATTGCAAGGGAAATATAATCCGTGGTACCAAGGTTGTTTAATGTTTCCCAAACCCACTACTGCATAGTCTTCTTTCAGCAAAACCTGGATATACCCACCATGTACATTCTGACTTCCTTCCAAGCCTCTTTATTCCCTCACCTAAAATGTCTCTTATCCTCCTCTCTGCTTCTCCAAGAACTACTGGCACATGTCACGTGCTCAATAATTAGTAGGCATTACCATTATTATTACCTGCCACTCAAAACTCATGTCAAGCACTATTCTCTAGAAACGGTACTGTTGACCAGTTTGTCATATACCACGTTATAGCATGTGTCTCTCAATACAGGTCAGGCTTCCCTGATTAGATTCTAAGTACCTTTTGGGAGCTACCACATCTGATCCCTCTTTGCAGCCCACATCTGCACACCACCCCACATTGCACACCACCCCAGGAACTGACAGAAAATGGAAGCTCAATAAATAATTTATAGCTAAAGGCAAAGCTTCCCTCTATCTACAAAAAGCAGCTCTAAGGAGGCAGACCTCTCAACCTGACAGAAGAGGGGTAACTTCACTGTACTTTTCTTATCTGCTCATAGATACCCTAAACTATTACAAAAAGGAAAGTGTGAATAATTGACCTTCTACCTGAAGAGAGTCGACAAATGCAGCAAAAGTCTAATCAAGTCAATCTTACCCTATCCTTTTCATGGGCTCTTCTTTCCAAAGAATCCCTTTGCTGTGCCATTGGGCAGTTCTCTGTAGTTCCCATGCAGATTCAACCTTAATCTCCTTGGTGTTCATCTTGTCATGTTGCTGTATATTAGCTAGGACACGGAATAGGTTGCTGGCACAAATAAACCCCACAATTTACTGGCTCAAACAAGACACTTGTTTCTCACGTGCATAACAGTCCAGAGGTAGGTGGGTGGTCCAGGGCAAGTAAGTGACTCTGCTCCAGAAGGATGTCCAGAGACCCAGAGTCCTTTCTTTTATTTATTTATTTTTGGCTGTGCCATCCCATAAGCAATTGCCCTTATCCACGTGGTCGAGGCTGGCTGATCACACCCCCATTCTAGGTCACAGGAAGTAGGAGAAAAGGACGTGGAGGATGACCAGTTTCCTTTGCACCATCTCTGCTACCCCAGGTAAAGTTGTCTTCTTAACTAGGACCTTAGCACCCCAGGCTGTCAGCCATGGTTAGGTATGGGCATCAGGAAAGTAGCCTGTGCTCTTGGAGTAGGGGCTCCAAGCCCAGTGTCATACAACTACTACCACCCAGAAACCTGAAGCCCTTGTTTGTCAACACCTACAAATGTATCCCATGATTAGCATCACGATCGCAGCTTGTGGGGTATATGCTGCCTAAAAATGAGTTAATATATAAATACCCTGTAATGGAAGGTGTCACGGGCTGCCACGCTCCCTTTCTCCAGTCTCCTGGCCCTGACCTAATTGGTATTATCTACTCCCCAGCACCCATGGGCTCAGGCCTAATACTCCAAGCCTGTTGTTCTTCAACCAGAGCACTTTTGCCTCCCCCTACAGGGACATGGGACAATGTCTGGAGACATGTGTGACTGTCATAACAGGAGCGGGGAGGTACTACTGGCCGGGGTTGCTGCTACACATCCTACCATATACGGGAGAGACCCCTATGACAGAGACGGATCAAACACAAAATGTAATGGCATCAATACCGAGAAACCTCGCTCTAGGACAATTCTGATTCTTCCCTCAAATCTTACAGGGACGCAGGCCCATCCTCCCAGCACCGTAGATTCTTGTAGTCAGCAATGTGCTTTTTATCCACACTACGGCCTGCTTTTCTCACCATACATTTCTTCAGACCTTTAGTCTAGGTTCTTATAAAAGCTAATAATCTCAGTAGTCTATAACAACTAACATTGTTTAAGTTGGTCTTTTTTAGTGAAATAAAAATTTCATTAAAATCTTTTAAGGAATGTTAAAATTTGTCCTCAATGCTAACAAAGAAGGAATAATAGACAGTTAGGTTGAGGAGTAGAGCACAGGTCTGGGGACCAGGTTCTTGATCTTGTTCTGCTGCTAACCAGCTATGTGGTCATGAGCAAATCACAGTCCTTCTGAGTTTCAGTTTTCCCTTTTGGTAAGATGAAGAGTTAGACTCATTTAAGACATCAAATTATTCTTGCAGTGTCAAGTCCCCAGTTGCAATAATTACCTCTTCACCTCTCTTTCTTTTTTCTATTTATACACACACATCCTCTTTCCTACAAAAGAGGTTAATTTCCTCAGCTAAGTTTACATTCCCTGGAATTAAACCAGCAGCAGCTTGGCCAAGCTAACAGGCAAATCTATCCATATCCTCATCTAATTCTCTTTTCTAATTTCAAATTTACCATTCCTCAACTCAATCGTGTGAGCTTGGCCAGGTCTTAATTTCTCAGGGCTTTAGCTTCTACTTGGCAAAGTGAGAGAGTTAATTTCCAAATCCCCTTCTAGTTCTAATACACTTTCCCTACCCAGAACTTCTTGTGGGCTTAACCTTGCACCCTCTTAAGCATGTGTGATGATTAGTCTCACGAAAATATAGTAACACTCACAAGTGAAGATATCAGCATTCTATAAAATGGTAATAGGAAAAAAATGCTTACTTTTCATAACTTTAAGAATAATGACTGACCATAAAACAGGCAAAAAGAGGTGGTTATTTTGTGACTTTATCTTTGCAGTCTTTGTTTTCCTTTTTTACTGTATTTTACAGCCCACAGTAAAGAAACAGCAAAAAATCAAATTTAAATAGAGACATATCATAGCGATGCTTCTCTTCAATTTCCTAAGTAACTGACCAAACCTGTTTTCCCGTATCATAAAAAAGATACACATATAATTTTATGTTTGTCCTCAAGCTACACAACAACAGTTGTTTCAAATCTGGTAAGCAGATCTTTCGGCATGCCAGTAATTCACCTTTAATTTAAGGATACATCACCAGGGGCTTCAGGTGATGCTCGGAATAATGATAAAGTAAAGGTTAAATTGTCTAAAATTAAGGCTAATGATGAAAGAAACTTCACAATATTTGTGACTTCTGGGAGGTTTCTGGGCACAGCTGGTGATGGGCAGGTGTGTTCTGTGCTCCAAGGTGGGTAAACATCTAGGATATTAGAAACAGACAGCAGTGCTCAGCGGCTTGTCTTCCGGCTTGTCTTGGTCCCACTTACAGAAGAAGCAAGTAGTTACCACTAACTTCTGGGCCTTGACTTCCCAAGGACACTGTCAAGCTGCTTATAAGTGGGTCATAATCAGTGGATGGGAACGAGTTCTGAGACATTCCCCTAAGGAACAGACAAAACTTTCTTCCACATTCCACCGATTCCATTAAATTCACCTTGTAAAGCAATCCAGGGTATCACTTTAACAGTCTGCTTAGGTGACTGGTTAGTTGAACAGTCAGAACTTGTTGGATACAACAGAGAAGTTCTATTTTTCCCCCAGTCCTGGCCCCCTATGTGCTGATGAAGCTCTCTTTTGTAGCATCTCAAGCCAGATTCATAACTTTCTGACCACTTTCATTTATTTACCAAAAAACTCAGTCCTGTTTAAAATTCCAGTCTCTTCCCACCCATCCCCCTTTTGCACCCTGTAGCTCAGGGAATTGCAGGAAGGAAAGGGATGAGGTCTGCACTGTGACCCTGCCTTCCTCTCTGGGACTAGATACTGGGGGGAGGAAGGTACATAAAGGAAGAAAATAATTGTTGCTTAATGGCTGAGTGATTGTAGTTCTGTGCCAGACATCAGTGCTTCTCCAGCTAACCCTATCTGACCAAACATGCTCTCTGTACGGCAGGCATCCAAGGACTGCCTCTCTCTTTGGGTACATGAGTGAGCTCTGGGGAGGTGTAGGGGTTCTGCATTACACAGTTCCCTGATACACAGATAAACAGTTATCACCACCAACTACCACCTTCCCCAACCTTCCCGCCATACACACATACACGCAAACACACACACACACACACACACACACACACACACACACACACACACA
>NW_020837950.1:5695637-5795970 GCF_003676395.1 Aethalodelphis obliquidens | reverse complement strand
CACACACACACACACACACACACACACACACACACACACACACACACGCAAACCCCCTGACCCTGGGAATCACCAAACTTCTCTCTGCTGGGTCCACTTGCCCTGCAGGCAGCCCTCACAGATGGACCACTTGAGCCACTGGAAACCTAACATTGCCAAATAGTGGAAGGCAGGCTCCTCCTCTGCTGACCCTCTTTCTTTCTACCAAGGTAGCAATCTCATAGCGTTTTCCCTGCAGGCACAGGGGCATATTAGGGAGTCTGCACCTAAGGAAAAAAAATCACTACAGGGAAATGAAGTGCAGGGTGTCCCTGTCTTGCAGGTATTCCCAATCTTTGTTTTTCCTTTTCTCCCCTTAAAGAAGTGAAGAGAAAGCCTTAACGTTCTCTACTAGCTGACGACTCACACTCTGACAATGTTCTCAATCTTTCCTTTCCTCCTTTACTTCCCTTCTCTTCATGCTCTCTTTTCTCTGTTCTTCCTTCTCTCCTTTTTATTTGGCTGGTGTGGGAATGGTGATTAAAATTACAATGTCTGCTGCCTCCCAGGATACCCAAGAAGGAACATGTAGTTCCACCTGTTTGTGATTATCTTCAGAATGTAAGGTACTTTGTGCCTCTTTTGCTGCAGTTTCAGAATCTATTCACCAACTTGGGGACAAAGGGAAAGTCTCACTTGCATGAGTTTCATTCTCACATCACCAAGCCATTTGGCACATCACAGACTCCATGACTGAGTATTACATCTGTCTACATATAAAGATGACAGTCTTAAGGGCTATCTATACCTGGGTCAAGATCCAGCTCTGCCTCTTAACATGTCGTGTGGTCTTAAGGCAGATTGCTAATTAAGGTTCAAGTTCCTCCTCTCTTAAATTAAGGACAATACGAACCTTGTGGCGCCTTGAGCTGACTTGTAAAAGTGCTCAAAAGGTGCACTACTTACTATTTTCACCAGATTCACTGGGTAAGTAAGGTTTGGTGTCTGACATCAAGGAGTTCACAATCTAATATAGAGTCCAACACATAAAGACATAATTACAGTGAAATGTGGCAAGTGTAAAGAAAGATACATTCAAAGTGCTTATGGGGACAGACTGAACTAGGGTAGCTGTGAAACAAGATGTATAGGAATATCTCTCTTTTAATTGCCTCCTATTCTTTCTGTTGGCGAGAGGGATTCCTGCCCTACGGTATTGGGGGTAGCTGAACATGTGACACCTGACAGTGGACAGAAGACATCAACAGCAGTTTATCAGTCACATAGGGGAGGACACCATATCCCATGCAAGACCACATGAGGGCTGTACTCAGGACAGAGTGAAGCATCAGGGGCTGTGGGAGACAGGCTTTGTAGTATTAAGAGGGAGAGATGGGTTTCCGCAGAGTGGGGTGGATATGACTGGAGTGTTTGAACAACGCCACAGGCGGGCAGGGAACCAAAACCCATTACTCAGGGAAATGCAGGGCCTGTGCCCGGTACCCATGATGAGGAGGGCTATTTGTCTAGGGGATCTTATTCACAGGAGCAGGTCAAAGCCCCACCATGATTTCATGAGATGTCAAGGCAGCACATAATACTGAGCCTTAATTTCAGGTTTTACATGACAGCCTCCTGCAGCAAACATCCTCTGAACTCGGTCTGAGAGACTAACCATAAGGTATATGAGTGACTGGCATGGGGCCATAACATTCCAGTTGAAGTAGATAGCACTACCAAATGCAAATTTCTTCCATGGACAGTGTTTGCAAGATCTGTACACATTTAATGTTGCTGAAGCATACATGGTGCAGCAGAAGGTGGTAGGAAAGGAAGCTCAAGGGACAGACAGAGGGTGATCATAAAGAGCCTTGGGGCCAGGGGAAGAGCTTAGATAATATTCTGATATTCTGATGCTAGAAGGTATTCTTCTAAAACGACTAGGGGTCCAAAAATTTGGGGAAAGGATTATTTAAAACAAATTATACTGATGTCTTTACCTCACGATATTTTGCTATGCTACTGCAGTGCATCTGTAAACCTCTAAGATGATGTGCATTACCACACAATCTTCTTGAACCCAGGGACATTAGTCTTTTAGGAATATTTTTTCCAGGACACCAATTACCTGTTCCAGGGAACAAAGTTTTTAAATTACTGTTATAGGTAATGAGGGATCATTAAAAGACTCAAGCTCGGAGTGACATTGTCATATTTGTATTTTAAATTAAACATGCTGGTAGACATGCAGAAGATGAATCTGAAAAGATTAAAATGTGACTATTTAGTGAACCCAGCTAGAAGACTGTGGAAGCAATCCAAGAAAGCAGCCATGAAGAGAAGTAAAATAATAGAGACAGGAAAAGGGCAAATTTGAAAGAAGTTTTTATGTATCAGATGAGGTAAATGTATCAATGGGAAAGCTAGGTCATGCTGCAGTCAGAAACACACACCAAAATCTCAATGACTTAATACAGCAAAGGTTTCTACCCTGTTTACACTAAGTGTCTACCATAAATTGATGTGGAGGAGGGATTCTGCTCCACGGAATTACTCAGGGACCCAATGGATGGAGAGTCTATAATCTTGTAGCAACACCATCTCAGAGAGAGTGTTTCTTGGGTCGTTACAGAAAAGGAAAGAACATTCAGACTTTGTCTTTGGCCTGAAGTAATACCTGTCATTTTTTTGAGGTTGTTACAGCCCCCTGACTAGAATTAGTCACATGGCCCTGACTAATTGCAGTGGGTCTGGGAAATGTGATTTTCCATGTTTCCAGGAATAGGAGGAAAACCAAATATTGGTAGTATCATTCACAGTAAGTGAGGGAAAAGAACGAATCAAGGATGGCTCCCACGAGTGACTAGGTGAATGATAGTGCCATGAACTGGGAGTGTGAGTGTACCAGAAGAGGGGCAAAATGTTTGGGAGATGAGATGATGAACATTTTGAGTTTTATGTGAGGAATTTTCATCTGAGGATGACAGGCAGATCGTTGGAAATTTGAAGTCTAAATCTCAAAGGAGAATTATATCCTGGAAATAAGATTGGAATCATCATCAATAGTTAAAACCAAGAGTGGAAATATTATCCAAGAACTGTAGGATGCTCCCTAAGGAACATCATAGTTTTTGATTTGAGAGAAAACCCCAAGAAGAGGAAGGGAAACTGTGTCAGAGACAGGCGAGAAGAGAACCCAGAAATGTCATTTCAAAAAAGTGACAGAAGGTGAGGTTCTGAGAGAAAGTAATCGGCAACAACAAATCCACCTAAGAGATCAGGTAAGATAGAGGGTAAAAAGGGCCTGGTTGGTTTGGAAGTTAAGAAGCCATTGATTCCACATGTAAATGAGATCAAGTGATACTTGTCTTTCTGTGTCACTATTTCATTTAACATAATGTCCTCCAGGTTCATCTGTGTGGTCACAAATGGCAGGATTTCCTTCTTTTATAAGGCTGAACAATATTTGTGTGTGTGTGTATACATATGTGTGTGTAGGTAGATAGATATAGATAGATAGATAGATATGCAATGAACATGGGAGTGCAGATATCTCTTTGAGATACTGACTTCGTTTGTTTTGGATAATACCTGAAAGTGAAATTGCTGGATCATAAGGTATTTTCTCTTTTTAATTTTTTGAAGAAACTCCATAATATTTTCCATAAAATCTGTACCAATTTACATTCCCACAAACAGTGCACAAGAGTTCTTTTTTTTTTTTCCACATCCTCACCAAAACTTATCTTTTATCTTTTTGATAACAGCCATTCTAACAGGTATGAGGCGATATGTCCGTGTGGTTTTGATTTGTGAATCCCTGATGATTAATGATGTTGAACACCTTTTCATGTACCTATTAGCCATTTCCATGTCTTCTTTGAGAAAATGTGTATTTAGGTCTGTTGCCCATTTTTTAATTGGGTTGTTTGGCTTTTTGCTATTGAGTTGTATGAATTCCTTGTATATCTTGGATATTAACCCCTTATACAGATACATGGTTTGCAAATATTTTCTCCCATCCCGTAGGTTGCCTTTTCATTCTTTTGTTTTCTTTGCTGTGCATTTGAAATATTTCCTAGTCTTGCCAGTTTAAAATCATACCAGGAATATATTTTTCTTCTTTGTTGAATTGCCAAAAGACAAAAAATAAGCTATTGCAGAAATAAGTTCATGAAAGGAGGAGGGAGACACCAGCTAGGCTGACATGATTTGAGCAGTGAGAGGGCAGTGAGGAAATGAAAGAGGCAAAGAAAGTGAAATTTTATTTCCAATCTTCTTCCTCAAACCCCATGAATCATTCATTTATTCAACTAATATTTAGTAAAGTCTTATTAGAGTATGAACAAGACACATGAGCTTTCCACACACTTGAGATGCTCAAGTGGATGAGTGTTACATTTCCCTCCTCTCTGTTTCTGTAACATTTTGTACATTCGTTTATTTTAGCGCTTTTAACATCATATCATATTTATTTCTCCTAGCTCTCTTAAAACGATGAACTCATTTGGGATAAAGGCAGGGTAAAAATTTTATTGATCTCTTTACACCAAAAGCTCATCACAATGCCTGGGTGTAGTAGGCACGCAATAAAAACTTTTCTTTTTAATTAAATTATTCATTCCTCACAGCTCTGTGAGATAGTTATGATTAGCCTCATTTCACAGAGAAAGTAGCTGAGATTCAGCGTGGCTACACCTCGGCAAAGGTCAGAGGCGGTAAGTGGCGGAGCTGAGACCAGAATCCAGGTTTTGGATTCCATGTCTGTTTCTCTCCATCACACCAGAACTGCTTTGACATCTTTTCCTTCTGGGGTGATGGATTCAAAATGACTTATGCCTAGCTTTTCAAATACTTCATTCTATTCAAGATTACAGATTAGCAGTACAATCTGAGATATGAATAGGGTAATAGGTCAAAACCAGTCCAGAGACTCCCACAATTTTAACTAAGCTGAGCCAGTGCATACTATATTAAGATTAAGCATATGAAATTCCTGTTCTGGGCCCAAAAAAGGTCAAATATCATCACTTTCATAAGGTTCAACCTAGTAGGGTATAACTCTTTCTACAGTATGAAACAAAAAGTATGAACAAATCGTATAAATTAACAAGTATGAAATTAGGCAGTGTGGTGAGGAAGAAAGATTTTAGAAATGCTGCCCTAACAAGGTTTGTGACCGTGTTCCTTAAATCGTCTAAACCTCAGTGTCCTAATGATTATAATGGAGCTCATAATTTCTTCTTAAACGGCTCTTGTAAGGATTGAGTGTAGTGGTCATGTATGTAAAATGTCTAGCTCTAGACCTGACCCATAAAAGGCACTAAATCAATGGCAGCAATAATATGATCACAAGAGGACATGGATTCTTTTGATATAGGGTGTTTATTTAATCAGTAGTATTTATTTTCAGGTTTTATTCTGAAGAAGAATTTCTAACTTGCCACAGATTCTTAATATAATAACGTCTCTGAAATTTCTTGTGATAATGTGTATTGCTTGCCTCAGAATTAAAAGGTCTGCTGCATGGAACATCTAACCAGGTATCAACAAACAGTTGCCTGCTAATACTTTTTTTAGTAAAAGGTCATCTTCAACAGGGAAGAGATAGCCAAGCAGTGGGGTTTTACGGATTAATATCTATATGGAATTTCTCAAAGAATTCTCAGGAGCCTTGCCTGCTCTAAGCTCTAGAAAAGTAACCTAGCCAAAATCTTCCTTTTGAATGAAAATTAATAACCAGAGTGGCTGCTTCAAAGCAATCTAGATCAGTGGGCACCAGGATTTTCCGTTTCATGGTCCTTTGGTCAGCAGCACATGGATTAAACCAAAATACAGCTGAAAAATCTGAAAATGTAGCATTAAAAGACTATGATAAAGGATTCTTCTAGTACAATTTTATTTTAAAGTCCGTGTTTTAGTAACATGAACTTCTGGAAATTGAGCACTCACCTAATGGAGATTCTTTGGGGAGAAAATGTAACCCAATCTACTCTTTTTTAAAATTTGTGTTGGGATATAGTTGATTCACAATGTTGTGTTAGTTTCAGGTGTACAGCAAAGTGATTCTGTTATACATGTACATAAAGCCACTCTTTTTTAGATTCTTTTCCCATATAGGCCATTACAGAGTATGGAGTAGAGTTCCCTGTGCTATACAGTAGGTCCTTATTATATGTCAACCCCAATCTTCTAATTTATCCCTCCCCCCACCTTACCCCCTGGTAACCATAAGTTTATTTTCTACATCTGTCACTCTGTTTCTGTTTTGTAGATAAGTTCATTTGTACCTTTTTTTAGATTCCACATATAAGCAATATCATATGATATTTGTCTTTCTCTGTCTGACTTACTTCACTCAGTATGACAATTTTTAGGTCCATCCATGTTTCTGCAAATGGCATTATTTTGTTCTTTTTATGGCTGAGTAATATTCCATTGTATATATGTACCACATCTTCTTTATCCATTCCTCTGCTGATGGACATTTAGGCTGCTTCCATGTTCTGGCTATTGTAAATAGTGCTGCTATAAACATTGGGGTGCATGTGTCTTTTTGAATTATGGTTTCCTCAGGGTATATGCCCAGTAGTGGGATTGCTGGGTCGTATGGTAGTTCTATTTGTACTTTTTAAGGAACCTCCATACTGTTCTCCATAGTGGCTGTACCAGTTTAGAAAAGGGAACAGTCCTACCCTGTTGGTGGGAACGTAAACTGGTATAATCCAATCTACTCTTAAAGCCCCAGCTATGTTGTTTTATGAGAATCTAACTGTACATCTTTTTGCTCAAGTTCTAATATGGCCTTTAGATACTGTATAGAGAGTGGGAGCGAGACACTAGACTTCGTAATCTCTGTACTTGTTTTCCTGTAGCTACAGCTAAAATAGGTAAAATTTTCAGTCTACAAACCAAAGTGTGTCCATTTAATTTTAAAGTGTGTGGCTCAATCTAGTAATTTCCACATACTCTCTCAAATTCAGCACTTCCTCAGACACTTCCAGTGTAACTGCAGTGACACCAGGACTGTTTCTTTCTTCCTGCTCTTCCCCCCAACACTGATGGTGAGGTCAGAGGGCACCAGAGCAAATGCCAGGGGAGCAGAGGGGATGTGCCTTGGTCTATTTGTACTGTCTCCCTTTTGTGCCACTCCTCCCCCTGGGGATGAGTCTAAGCTCTGGAGATGCTTATGGATACATCACCTCAGGGGGTCAGAGAGGGGTTGTTCTACTTTCATGCTCAATCTGTTGGTTCCTGGGCCAGCCTCTGACTTCAGAGATAACTGGTCCTGTCTGGCTCACAGCACAGGTGAAATCAGGTCTCACTCCAATGGCAACTGGACATTCTGTGGGTGCTGACCCAGGTCCCACCGAGCTCTTATAGCGCTAGCAATGTGCCCATGACTTAACTGAAACTTAGAGCCCTGGTGGGAACAGTCCATGCTGTATCATTCCAATGAAGTAACCCTGAGATGTCTTACTGGACCACAGGTTCTCTGCCAGTGCACATCTGCCACCAGCAACCCTCTGAAATCCTCCCTCGCTATTAAGAACCCACAAGAAACAACAGATGGAGTTGTCTCTAGCATTCTGCAGCTTTAACAGAGCATACTGTTCTCCTAAATAGTGGAATGAAAAACCTTCTTCCTACAATGCTTGATTGCCTTCGGCATAAGGTGCAGGCTCCACTCCTATCCAGAACTTTAAAGAGGCTGTCTAGCATCATACCCCAACCCTAGAACCCAGCTTGAAGGGGCAGAGGCAGACAGGGCTTCCCCAATTCACATCTGACTCTCCTTTCCTCTCTTCTTCTCTTTCCCCCTCTTCTTTTCCTTGAAGTGTCTTTAGTGTGTGTAGTTGGGGGAGTTCAGGGTGAAAAGAATTCTTCAGAAAGTTCGCATATGTAGACATCCTTCTGACTTTCAGGCTAGTTTATTTTAAACCAAAGAGCCAAGAATTTGCCATGCTTGTTAGTCAGGTTCCCCAAGGGTCTCTTTTCCCTCTACCCAATCCCCAGTAGTGTGTAACCACGATCGTACTGTCTTGGCCAGGGGTGGGCATGAAGTCCTTGGATTAAAAGTAAAGAAATTCTATTTGCTATTTGAGGACAGAACAATTCTATATCTTTCTTTCCCAAAAGATCTATCTGCTTAGAATGAGATCTGGGTAACACTGAGAACCACTTGTCACATCGCCAATACAAATAATCTTAATATGACCCATTCTACCAACCACAGTACCATCTAGCTAAGGACCAGAGTTTCTCAACATCAGCATTATTGGCAGGTTCGGCTGGATAATTCATGTGGAGCACTGGACTGGTTATTGTAGGACATTTAGCATCATCCCTGGCCTCTGTTCACTAGATCTAGTAGCATCCATCCCCCAAGTTGTGATAACCAAAAATGCCTTCAGATGTTGCCAAATGTCCCCTGGTCAGGGGGAATCACCCTCAGCTGAGGACAATGTTATAGACTCATCCTGAAGTAACAGGTGATGCTTGTGTAATGCTTCTAAGTATTGTGATGATGATTGCTTCCAACAGCAGTCCCCAACCTTTTCAGCACCCGGGACCAGTTTCGTGGAAGACAATTTTTCCACGGATGGGGGTGGGGGGATGGAGGGGGATGGCTCAGGCGGTGATGCCAGCCATGGGGAGCGGCAGATGAAGTTGCGCTCGCTTGCCCGCTGCTCCCCTCCTGCTGTGCGGCCCGGTTCCTACCAGGCCACGGACTGGTGGCAGTCCTCGGCCCCAGGGTTGGGAACCCCTGTTCTAAGAAGCACTCTGTAGCTGTTAACTTTGCAAAAGCAACCTTTTTTTTTAATCTTCCCTGTGAGTCAGGTACTGCAGATTATTGGCCCCATTTCCACAGATAGAAACTTGGAAGCATTCGCTTTCCCAATCAGATCATGGAAATCTGTACTTTTATTTCCCCCTTCTGAAAAGTGAAAATGATACTCACTGTTTCTCTTCCCTGGCCTGAGATCAGGCAATAACATTACAATGCCCTTTCCTAACTGCTGCTCCCAAACTTCTACACCAGGCAGCTTCAAAGATAAATTTATAGGGCTTCCCTGGTGGTGCAGTGGTTGAGAGTCCGCCTGCCAATGCAGGGGAGGATCCCGCGTGCCGCGGAGCGGCTGGGCCCATAAGCCATGGCCGCTGGGCCTGCGCGTCCGGAGCCTGTGCTCCGCGGCGGGAGAGGCCACAACAGTGAGAGGCCCGCGTACCGAAAATAAAAAAAAAAAAAAAGATAAATTTATATTTGCCTGTCTTCCTATTTCATGGGCATCAGAAATAAAGTCCTCAACATAAATAAAGTGGCAGCAAGCCACATGTTTCATCAGTGTCACTGCCAAGTTACACGGAGTGAAAAATCAATTCCAGCAAAACCAATAATAATTGGATAGGTTTTTTTTTCCCTCATGCCCAGACACAATGCAATTTTTTAAAACACAGATATTAATGTGCCCCAAAAGCCTACCACAGTAACCTCTGTGACACCAATCTAGCACTTGGGAATGAGTGCAGATAAGCTGTAGATACAAACAACTGAACTGTCAGCTCTTCAACATTCTATTCGCATGATTTCAAAAGCCAAGAAATTATACAAGAACATATAATAGTTTGTGAGCCGCAAAAGCACATGGCCTCCTAGTTGCTAAGGCTATCCAACCTGATCCTAAAGGGAATCCAAAAGAACATGTAATATTTGAAGATGGCTGAGAATTGCCAGAGAAAAGCTATCTTGTTGGAAAATAAAATCCGCCTTTTTTAGATACTATAGCTTGGTACTGTATTATTATCATAGGTTGTGTGCAACACATTTGTGAAAACCCAGGGCAGGGACTACATACTTTGCATCCACAAATGGGGAAGGCATCAGGTTTAGAAACTGAATAGAGTGGGTCTCAATTAATGGCATCTGAATGTGATTGATAAGGTATATGAGTCTAAAATACATAGATGATAGCTAAAAGAAATCAGGAACGAGGCAACTTAGTTAATAAAATAAAAATTGAAAATAAACTCTGACCTGAAAGAAGGCTAATTTTTAATTTAATGCATTTCATTGCTACCAGCTGCATAATAATAAAATAAGGATGGGAAGAATAGGTCCATTTGCTGCACATAGATATTTGTTAATTCATATGCATAGCTAAACTAGCATAGACTGTCCTTTTGAAGATGTTAGTGAAAAGATTACAACTTAAGCATTAAATATACCAAAACAGGTCATTTGTTTTAATCATTTTAGTAACAATTAGAGTTGCATGTATTTAAATATAAACATATTTCTAGCTAAAAATAGGAATTTGTGACTAGGTATATTAATCAGAATTGTACTAGTGTTATTTAACATAAATGAATTTTAAAATAGAACCTTGTGAGAATCAGTGATCCAAAGCTAAAATAGGAAAAATGTAAAACTCCTGCAACTGAAAGGAATAAAATTTTCAGACAGTAGCCTTGTCTCTCCCTATGAATCTGGAAGGTCTTGAGTGCCCTCTACAGGTCATTCAAATAATCTTCACAGATTTGAAGTTCATACAGTAGTTAGGCGTTTTCTAGAACATAAAAATAATTTACTGGGGTTTTATTTTTAAAAGCATTACAAGTTCACCACATAAAATTTTTAAAATAAAGAAAAACCCATGATCCTAACCACTGTTAACTATTTTCATACATATCCTTTGTGATATATACACATACACATACATTTTTCTTATGTTTGTTTTCTCTTAACCTCATACTGTAAATATTTTACCATAACTGGTTTGGTTGAGTTGGGTTTTTTAAGTTTTTAACAAGTTCTCCAAAAATGTATTTTATTGACAAATCACCATTTCTTATCATCAGAATTTATCAGTGAAAAGTGACCCTCTAAAAAAAAGAAAAGAAGAATTAAAACAAAGCAAAATTCGGTAACCACTCAGGGGTGGATTCACAAGCAAGCAGGATGCACATAACTCTTCAAAATAAAAATACCATGAATATATTCTGAATAATTTTCCATATTTATGATGCAATGTGGTCATAAAAATTAAATTAGGTAAGTGGGGTTATCATCTAAGCTGTTAATCTAGAGTTTCAGACCAACAATAACATTGCCAGAACAGAAAGGTTCACATAACATTGCATTTGAATTAGCTGGATAATCACCTTCGTTTGTACTTTACTTGTTCCTGGTCTTATTTTTCCTTGAAGGTCACTCACACTTTAGAAGATAAAGGCACAAGTGGCATATTAGGTGCTTGTCATAATGAGAGGTGACTCCCTTCTCTAGACTACGCCTGATTTTTTTTTTTTTATTCTTCTTAATAAAACAAGGATGCACACCTTCAAGAATGTCTAATAGATCAAGCATTCTTAAACAATATCCAATCTTAAATAGGACTGTTAAACAATCTTAAACCACACCTATATTAACACACTGGTTTAGATTCTCTGCTTATGCAGTTAATTCATTTTTCATATGTTCAAGTCAATATGGTCATTCTAATGCTTGGAGAAAACAGGTATAATGGATTTTCCCCCCAACCAAACAACTGTTTCAAAGTGGAGAGGGGTTTTGATGTTCCTTTTTATCAGAGCA
Organism: Aethalodelphis obliquidens; assembly: GCF_003676395.1. NCBI lineage: Eukaryota > Metazoa > Chordata > Mammalia > Artiodactyla > Delphinidae > Aethalodelphis > Aethalodelphis obliquidens. Next base: position 5,784,395 of record NW_020837950.1, on the reverse strand, counting down.
GAAATTATGGGTAGAGATGACATCCAATCCCAGTAACTCCAACACCTCATTTGAGCTGAGTTGAACAGGCAAGGCCTTCTCTGTTCCATACAGTAATATTAAGCAAAAGACTATCTCAATTTTGGAACAGAGATTTCTCACAGAACTTTGTAAGAAGTACATGGTTTTTGTTGTTGACATTCTGTAAAATTTATCTTTTGAGAAAGTTGTGCCAGATTTGGCATAACTTAGGAACAAGCATTAACAGTCACAATTTATTTCCATCTTTCACCCCAATTATTTTTTTTAAGTAGGGAGGGTCCAAAAAATTGGGATGTTCATTAAATGTATAGATAACGTAAAAGGGTTTCAAGACTATAAAAGAAAGTTTGACCATAGATTTCCCAGAAAAATCTACTTTGCAATTAATACAAATTAGAAAGAGAGGGATAAGGATTTTTTCTGAGACACAAAATATTCTCTCCTTTGACTATTAAGACCAAAAAAATGTAGATAGCTAGTAGCTGTTTGTTTTGAGAAACTTTATTGATAAAAAACATATAACAAACACTTAATAGTAAGATTTTAGGATTTCCAGGTGTGATTATCTTTTACTTCACCACTGATTTTGGGCATACAGCAACCCTGATTCTAATTTTTAACCAATAATTTGCCTAAAACATATGCACCCACACAAATTAATTCCATATAGCTCAATTAGCACATATTAAAGGAAGCTGGGCATTGTGAAGGGAAGGTGATTATCGTAAGCCTACATATCATCAGTATACCTAATTATTATTGGTATTGACAGAATGGAATACACCATTCCACGTTCCAGAAGGTAAGAAAGATAAATTCAAAGACACTTAGGCTGATGAGACTTGATTCAGTCTGGGAAATATTCTAGTCCTGGATCCCAAAGAAGAGGGCTCAGTAATCTATGGAAACAGCTCGATCTCTCCACACACAAGTCAAAATAGACCTCACTTCCTTATTTGATAGGATTGTAAAATCACTGAATCAGGAAAAGGTGATAAATACAGAGATACAGACTCAAAGCTAAAACTATTAGGCAAATATTAAATGAATAAATGATGGGGGGCTTCCCTAGTGGCACAGTGGTTAAGAAACCACCTGCCAATGCAGGGGACACAGGTTCGAGCCCTGGTCTGGGAAGATGCCATGTGCCGCAGAGCAACTAAGCCCCCGCTTAGTTGCTTTGTCTCACCACAACAAAGAATAGCCCCCGCTCACCACAACTAGAGAAAGCCTGCGCGCAGCAACGAAGACACAACACAGCCAAAAATATAATTAATTAAAAAATAATGAATAAATGATGGTGCCACCCAGCAAAGCACTGATTAGAGACTTTTATTATCAACCTGGAGGAGTATTGCCAAGAGATTGTAACAGGGCTCTATCTTTGTCTCCGCCATCCCACATTTGTCTCAGTCAAGGGAATAATGATAAAAGGCATGTTTATCAAACCTGAAGAGAACATGAAACCAAGAGGGTGAGCAAATAAAGATCAAAAGAAACCTCAACAGCAAGTCAAATTGAATTAGATAAAATTTAATGGGGACTATAATAGATCCTATGTTTGAGTCCAAGGAAGAAAAAGTAATGTGACTGTCAAAAAGCTAATTTGAACTTGTGCTGCTTTGATAGAAGACCAGTGACTAGAATAAGAAAAGTCTTGCCCTTCACTAGCTAGCTACGCCAAGAATATCATGCGTTGGACAGGCACGGTGGAAAGCATGTAAGAACCTCATCAGCATGGGGCCAGAAACATGGTAGAGGAGGCCAGACAGGGTCAGACAGGCTCAGCCTCGGAGAGGCCACCTGAACAACCCAAGGGGGTAGCTACTGCATGCAGTACAACCTGGAAGACAATTTCATCGTGAGAAATTGGCTACCATCGTGAGGTGGTAGCCCATTTAGAAATCAGGACAAGCCACAACCAGGGTCAGAAGATCTGACGATGACAGCAGAAGTCCCATCAGTCATAAATTTAAGAGGAGCTGGATATATTCCAAATAAAGAGTGCATGGAAAGCGATCTTAAGCAGGGCACTAGAGCCCAATCGGTATCTGGGCTCCAGCAAAGCCATTTTGCCAACAAGCATGATAGGCAAAATGTCTACATACTACAAGTTTATCAAGGGTCTTAAATTGTTGGCCCCAAAACGCATAAGGAAAACTACAATATTAAACCTAATATATCATTATGTTAACAAGTCAGCTGCAATCCAGTGCTTTTACAGTGACATGCAAATTAGGTTTAACATGGGATGTGAATGCATTTTAATGTATTTAATATAATGTGGGAAGGTGCCTCCAAAATCAAAAGTACCTGGGACCTAAAAGTCTTTAAATGGGGATGATCTAGCGTAGACAAGGATTCATGGACTACGTGGTATTAAGCAGTCAGATATGAAAGAGCAGCACTCTTGGAAAGTCACTCTGGAAATTTACATATTGGCCAAACCTAGGAGGTGCCATGGCCTCCTATGTTTGGCCAGATTAAACCAGGGCAGGATTAATCTTGGGGGTGAGTCTACACAATAGGAACATTTTCCAGATAAAAGAAGGGAGAAGAGCCGAGGTAGACATGGCCACCTCTCAGCCTGGGGCTTCCATGCTTCAAAGGGCACATCAGCAAACCGGAAACTACTGAGAGGAGAAAAGCTTCATAGGTTGAGTACATCCTGCGAAAGACCAAAGCCTGAAGAAGGAAACACTGAAAGGGATCGTGAGAGGTGTCCTCAAAAATGGGAAGTACTATCATGTAGAAAAGGTACTGGGTTTATTTTCTGTGAGCACAAGGGGTAGACAAGGATCAGATGGTGAATGCTCTCCAAGAAGGTGAATTTTTTCTTATTATAAGGACGTATTTTCTAATGATTACCCAGAAACATAATTAACTATTGAGTTGACTAAGAAAATAGCACGAGGGCCTTCCCTGGATGACCACTCAAACGGTGGGTCGTCAGGTAGGAGTCAATTATTAAGTGGTTTGTTGCACAGATTTGTACCTACATTTTCTTTCTTTTTTTTTTTTTTTGGTTTAGTTTTTTTGTAATTGGAGTATAGTTGCTTTACAATGTTGTGTTAGTTTCTGCTGTCGTACCTACAGTTTATTAATACTTGTGAGAATGCTTTAAAAATCTGGCTTCCATGGTTGGTTTACTGCTTCTTAGGCTACCAAGGAGATACAGAGATGGGTGAGAAAGGAATCCCAAGTAGCCTTTAGAATAAATGTTATAGCAGGTTTGGAGCCACGGGAAGGATTAGACCCAACTGGCTTTCTTATCTGCTTCTGAGATGCACCATTACAAATATCTAATAACCTTGAAACAGGAAGGATCTACACAGCTCCTGGAGCAGAGATATTGATAAATTCCTAATATTTCTGCCCCCACGTGGAAAGAGCAGGAGGAAGTGGAGAGTGGAAGACTACTAAGTTTATTTCAGTAGGCCAGCCGAAATGTTGATCATGAGTGTGATTTCAGTTAGGTGCTAGTAATGACTGATGTAACCTGGAAGGAAAGATACTGGCTCTTATAGCTGGACTGGCCACTCTCCGCTCAGCATTTCCTGTTTACCAACAGCTAAAAGAGAGGGAAATCTTCTCTCCTCCAACTTTTGGACACAAGTCCTAGATTTCTCTAGGACTGGACCAACTTGGGTCACATGCCTATTTCCAAGCAATTAATTTGGGCAGGGGACCTGCTATGACCTAATTGTTTTAGACCTGGGTGATTGCCTAACCCTTAGCCAGTCACCATAGCAAAGGGAATGGTGTTTTTTTTGCTTTTTTTGCGGTATGCGGGCCTCTCCGTGTTGTGGCCTCTCCCGTTGTAGAGCACAGGCCCCGGACATGCAGGCTCAGCGGCCATGGCTCACAGGCCCAGCCGCTCTGCGGCATGTGGGATCCTCCCGGACCGGGGCACAAGCCCATGTCCCCTGCATCGGCAGGCGGACTCTCAACCACTGCGCCACCAGGGAAGCCCAAGGGATGGTGTTTTAACAATTGGCTTAAGCCAATCAAGCCCCACACTGTGAAACTTGAGATGAGGTCATGGCCATTCCACAAAGGGAAATACATTTACTCATGTCCACCCGTGGATTAGAAGCTTAAATCTCTCCCTTCTCTAAAACACATTTCAGTACAATTTTAGACCATCCTCCCAGCTCTATTGAGCACAACAGGGAGTAATTTTTATTTCCAGGTTAGAAAAATGCATCGAAAATAGAGTGTTTCAAATAGCAAAGAGAAACACTAACATCCAGATGCTTGTGTATTTGTACTAGCTCCACGCATCTTTAACCAATGACATCAACTTAATTTTATCTGTACTTTCTGCTGCACTAAGAAGTCCCCAGGGGCTGAGAGGAAATTTTGAGAGCTTCTGTGTAGTTATTGTTGCTACAAAACAATATCCTTGGTATCCAAGGGTTCGGGCTTTGAGACACTGTATGAAGTCACTGATTCATAAAGGAAACCTTTGGTAAATAGGTCGGTTGGGTGTGAGAAAACTGATGTTTGCTCTCTGTGGCAAGATGTCCTTGTGTAATCTTTGAATAATAGTTTATTTCTAGGCTCTCCCCTTTGGGTCCAGCTGCCATTATTGCTCCCATGAGAACTCACACTTCCACCTGAAATGGAGTGCGCATTCTTTTTTCCCCCAAATCGTCTGCAATTATCTCAGTACCTTGAACACTAAGCCTAAAGGGTTTTAGTTGAACAAAGTGCCAGAGAGCTTGGGAATACAGACCCAGACCACTGACTGTATAAATCGTTGAATCCTATTAAGATTCACATTGATTGATAGCCATACTCCAGCTCTGTTTTTGTGCATGGCATTGAAGCGTTCTGCTGCCCTGCAAAAGCAGAAGACAGTGAGAGGTTTGGGCTCACCCACCGTCTTCTCCCCTCTCAATCCCAAACGGTGAACCATCTCTGGTCCTTCAACTCTAGATATTGCTTACATAGTTATCCCCTAGAATCCTACAATTTGAAGATCAGACTGAGGTTGTAATTTATCACCTAGTTACTCAGTAAGCCTAAAATTAATAAGCAGCTTTTTCCATTTCCTTGGTGCCCAGACCCACCTGTAAGGCCCTTGTGAGTAGAAGCATTTTAAGCAAGGAATAAATCTGGCTCAAGAATGCTACCAAGGAAGTTATATATCAGGCTACCTATCTGAGACAATAAACATAGACCCCTAAGCAGCAAACAACATTCACAAAGTCATTTATTCATAAATATGTATTGGATACATGACTGTGGACAGAATCTGTTCTAGGCATCAGGGAATTTTTTAAAGAATAAAAGAAGCGGGCTCCCCTGGTGGCGCAGTGGTTGAGAGTCCGCCTGCCGATGCAGGGGACACAGGTTTGTGCCCCGGTCCGGGAATATCCCACATGTCGCGGAGCGGCTGGGCCCGTGAGCCATGGCTGCTGAGCCTGCGCGTCCGGAGCCTGTGCTCCGCAACGGGAGAGGCCACAACAGTGAGAGGCCCGCGTACCGCAAAAAATAAATAAATAAATAAAAGAAGGTCTTTGCTTTCAAAAAGTGTATAATATAATGAGACATGAAGGAGACAAAAGGCAGAGACAAACACAAAGCTATGTAAACAGATGAAATATTTGCATGATAAGATACACTATGTGACAGGAGCTCATTGGAAAGCAGAAACCACTCAAGTTTTTTCAAATAGGGAATTTAATAGAGAGAATTGGTTACAAAGGTTGGATGAGCTGGAAAAGCAAAAGAGAGAAGGAAAAAAGGGTGTTAAAGGAGGAAGAGCCAGAAACAAGTGCCCATGAGCCTGAATTTGTTGGATCCTATTAGAAATGCTGTTCTGGTTGTTTGGAGAGTTTCCAGAAGAGGGGCCGTAAGAGTCTGGAATCACTCCACTGACCTGGCAGCAATCACCAGCAACACTGCCACACTGCCAGAGACAGAATCAAGAGGCTCGCCTCCCCCTTCTACCTTCTAATCTTCAGCCTATTCTTCCTAGGGGCAGCATCTAACAGGAAGCCAGAGAGACAGGGAGCCCAGCCCCAGGGGTACAGAGCAGAGTATAGAAAGCAGGAGAGGCAAAGAAACAGCAAATGAATGACCAGCACAAGCCAACAGAGGTTTTCCTGGAAAGCTCTGGTAATTCCAAATCTGGAGCAAATAATTCTTCCCCAGAAGAGAAAGAGAATGTATCAATCCAGATTCTGCTGCATATAACAGAAGTCCATTTGGCTAGCTTAAGCAGAAAGACTTTCAGTAGAAGGAAGTGGTGCTTACAAAATCAAAAGACGGATGTAGTAGGCTCTAGGCTGGGCAACTAGAAATGACTCCCAGTATCACAGTGCAGACTGGCCCTCCAAGGGGACTGATGGCTTCACCACAGTCGGGAAGCTGGTAGTCAGGTAGCTCCTGCCATGTGTTGACTTCAGGACCACAGAAAGCTAAAACCAGGATTCCTGGTTCCAGAGCCATCTATACTGTATGAGCTGCACCAACAAAAGGAGTGCCTCAAATATCACCTTTGACATCACTTAACTTCATTTAATAAGGCTACCCAAATCTTATCCACTACCTTGTTGCAAAGCTTTCCTGAAGATTAAAACACATGCTAAAGAAAGCCAATCTAGGGCTTCCCCGGTGGCGCAGTAGTTGAGGGTCCGCCTGCCGATGCAGGGGACACAGGTTCGTGCCCCGGTCCGGGAAGATCCCACATGCCGCGGAGTGGCTGGGCCCGTGAGCCGTGGCTGCTGAGCCTGCGCGTCCGGAGCCTGTGCTCTGCAACGGGAGAGGCCACCACAGTGAGAGGCCCGCGTACCGCAAAAAAAAAAAAAAAAAAACCAATCCATACAGAAGGATTTAGAAAGGAATTTTGTGGTGAAATATGTAACATTTTACATGAAATATGCAAGCTCCAAGAGGGCAGGAGCCACGTCAGTTTTATTCACACACATAGGTTAGTGCCTGGTTGTCAAGTTAAGGTTAGTAGCACAAAGCCAGGAGTCTTAGTTTTTAGAGCTGTCTTAGATTTTCCAATCTGTTTATTTTAACTTTAGAGTCACTTTGTCTAGTTCCCAAAACGAAAAGCTCATTGGTATTACTAGGCAATAACATTAAGTTGTAAACGAACTTAATGATGTTGAGTCTTCCTGTTCAAAACATGGTATGTCTTTTTATTTGTTCAAGGCTTCTTTTGTGCTTTTCAAAAGTGTTTCAAATGTTGCTTCATATAAGTCTTGCCTGTTTCTAAGTTTATTACTAGATATTTCTTGTCTCTATTTTAAAAAGGGTCTTTTCTTCCATTATAAATTTTTGTTTTTATACATGAAAGCTACCCATTTCTGTGTAGTAATTTTGTACCCCATAATCATACTAATTCTATTGTTCGTAAAAGTCTCTCAGTTAATTCTTTGGGGTTTACTGGATATACAGTGGTATAATTAGCAAATCTTAATAGTTTAACCAGCAGTTTTCCAACTTTATAGTTCAATTTTCTTTCTTTTACCTAATGGCTAGTATTTCCAGAACAATGTTAAAAATAATAGCAATGGTAGTGGACACTCTTATTTTGTTCTTAACTTTCATGGGAATATTCTAGTGTTTCCACAATAAGCGTGATTCTGGCTTTGAGCGTGAGATAGATATGTCTTACCATGTTATGGAAATATCCATCTATGCATATTTATTGAGTGATGTTTGTTTTGTTAAAAAACAGACTGGCTATTAAATTTTGTCAAATGCCTTTTTAGCACCTGTGTATATAATCATATGCTTTTTTCTCCTTAGATCTGTTAATATAATGAAGTATATTACTAGATTTTCTAATATTGAATCATTTGCACTCCTAGAATAAACCCCACTAGTTATGCATTGTTATTTAATGTACTGCTGGATCTTGTTTTGCTAATATGTTCTCCTTAGTTTATGAAAACAATTTGGAAGTTTTCATTTTTCCCCTATACTTTGGAACTGTTTAAGTAGAAATAGAATTATCAGTCTTAAATGTTTGAGTCTGGTGTTTGTTTGTTTGTAGGGGATAACAAACTATTTTGATCTTCTGTCTCTCCTGATTTGGGCTTTAGCAAATGCTTTTCTTACGAGAAAATTATCCATTTTATTCAAATTTTCAAATGTGTTTGCATAGATTTGAGCAAAGTAGTCTTATAATTCTTTACAACCCCCCTGTTTCCAACGAGCTTTCCCTGATAATGTCTTAGTTATCCATCCTGATTCATTTGTTTCATTGGAGTCTTCTGTAGGAATAATGTCCTCAAACAGGTCCCTGGGTGATATATTCTTCTCTGGAATTCTTCTCTGGAAAGAAGTGGTATTTTTGTGGGGAATGGGACTCTTGAGTCTCTGAGTTGCTGTCCTTTTGCCTTTACTCTAGATGTTCTGAATTGTTATTCTATAATCCTTTCCCTTCAGAAATCTGAGAGTTTTTCCTGTGAAAATACCTTGTACTTTGTGTCTGGAAGATTGTAAAATTATTCTTTTACCCTTGGAGTTCAGGAGTGATATCACGGTTACATAATATAATGAGCCCTTCAATATGCAAAACAGTTTATTAAATTCAGGGAAATTTGTATTTTCTCTTTGTGTATTATGGCTCCTCTTCTTCTGTCAAGAATGCCCACTATTCATATGTTAGCTCTCCTAGATGAGTCTTTCAAAGCGCTTATGCTTTCCAAATTTCTATAATTTTGTTCAAACTGTCTTCCAGTCCACTAACCTGGCCTCATCAGTGGCCATCTTCTTTTCAATTTATCTAACACTCTTTTTAAATTGAAAAGTATGGGTTTTAGTACAAGGAAGTAAGGAAGTTTTTGTGCTCTCATCAGATATCCTTATATGTTCCCAAATTGTGAATAAAGATGGGAAATGAAAAGTTCAAACTATCATCTGCTTCCTCCACCAGTTCTTCTCACGAGGAGCCATCTATTCTGGATCTTATGCTTGTTTTCCTTCTGTAGGATGACTGGGTTTTCTTATAAATATCGTTGTGTTTCTCTTGCATATCCCTTGGGATTTGGACCCAGCTGCCCGAGCACCGTAAACGGAAACAGTGTTCTAGCTAGATGAAAGCCATGGTGGGCTCCAGGCAAGCTGTCATTCCCCTACTGATGCACCAGGAGGCAGTCTCTCTCTCTCTCTTCCTCTCTCTCCCCACTTTTTAAACTCTCCTACATCTTATTAAAGGACTGTGAAAACAGCAGTTCCTCCACAGAGTCACACAAGGGGCAGCAGCCTTCATTTACTAGTCCCCCCGAATCCGTGCACCCAGCTTTCTTCCTTAATCTCACTGTTCTAACCCCATCCAAGTACCCCATGCCAGTAGTCCCCCAGTTCTCTCCTGTCCCTGAGGGGAAAAACATCCCATGACATCATTGGCTACTAGATCCAGACAGAGCTGAGACCTCACATTCCCCAGATCCCACTTCATGCTGGGCTTAGAAGTTCATAGTTGAATCGGAAGTGGAAGGAAGGGCATCAGGGTTGAGTTTAAGCTGTCGTGTTGCCACTAGCCATTTGCCCTCAGAGAGGAGGTTCTTATTCTAGAACACTTAAATGGGTTCCAGGGGAAGCCATGATTCTCTGAAATTACCGTCAAATTGTATTTATTTATCTATACATATGTATTATATGTATGTTTTTCTGTAGAGTTCTTTCAGAAGTTTTTTTAAGAATATCTTTTAAAGCAGTTTTATGTTCACAGCAAAATTGAGGGGAAGGTACAGAGATTTCCCATATACTCCCTGCCGCCACACATGAATAGCCTCCCGTGTTACCAACATCCTCCACCAAAGTGGTGCATTTGTTACAATTGATGAAATGATGTGGACACATCATTATCACCCAGAGTCCATAATTTACTTTCAGGTTCACTCTTAGTGTTGTCCATTCTGTGGGTTTAGACAAATGCATAATGACATTTGTCTCCCACTGTAGTAACATACGGAGTATTTTCATTGCTCTCTAAGGATCTGTGTTCCGTACATTCATCCCTCTGCACCCCCAACCCCTGGCAACCACTGATCTTACCGTCTCCATAGTTTTGCCTTTTCCAGAATGTCACATAGTTGAATCATGCAGTATGTGGCCTTCTCACATTGACTTCTTTCACCTAATAATATGCATTTAAGTTTCTTCCATGTTTTTTCGTGGCTTGATAGCTCATTTCCTTTTAACACTGAGAAATATACCAGTACCTATGTGTACGACAGTATCAAAGGACCAAAGGACATCTTGGTTGCTCCCAAGTTTTGGCAATTATGAATAAAGCTACTGTAAACATCTGTGTACAGGTTTTTGTGTAGACACAAGTTTTCAATTACTTTGGCTAAAAACCAAGGAGCAAGATTGCTAGGTCATATGATTAGAGTGTGTTTAGTTTTGTAAGAAACTACCAGAATCTCTTCCAAAGTGGCTGTTCCATTTCGCATTTCCACCGGCAATGAATGAGAGTTCTTGCTGCTCCACATCCTCTCCAGCATTTGGTGATGTCAGTGTTCCAGATTTTGACGATTCTAATAGGTGTACAGTAGCATCACATTATTGTGTTTTGTTTTTTTTGTTTTTTTTTTTTGCGGTACGCGGGCCTCTCACTGTTTTGGTCTCTCCCGTTGCGGAGCACAGGCTCCGGACGCGCAGACTCAGCGGCCATAGCTCACGGGCCCCGCCGCTCCGCGGCATGTGGGATCCTCCCGGACCGGGGCACGAACCCGTGTCCCCTGCATTGGCAGGCGGACTCTCAACCACTGCGCCACCAGGGAAGCCCACATTATTGTTTTAATTTGCGTTTCACTAACAGCATGTCATGTGGAGCATCTTTTCATATGCTTTTTTGCGATCTGTATATCTCCTTTGGTGAGATGTCTGTTAAGAGGTCTTCGGCCCATTTTTAATCAGGTTTTTTGTTTTCTTACTGTCAAGGTTTAAGATCTCCTTGTATATTTTGGATAACAGTCCTTTATCAGATGTGTCTTTTGTATATATTTTCACCCAATCTGTGGCTTGTCTTCTCATTCTCTTGAGTTCAGAAGGTTTTATCAGATTCTCAAAGAGATGTTAAGAATCAGTCTTACAGAGCCATACCTAAATTTGGTGGAAATCCCCAACACGCCAATTAGTTCCATGTAGATTGCTCTAAGTCCAGTGGGTATCGAGGGTCTCACAGCCTCTCGGACACCAAAGATTATATCTAAAAGTAAATATCTTCCACTTCTATGCTCTACTTTGGTCATTGTAAAATAGGTTACTGAATATGAAAGATTACCCTTTGAAGAAAGGGCAGGTTCTTGAACTAGAAGAAGATGGTTTTAAGAGAAATAAAATAAAACAAATTGAAACATATTATAGTAAATAATAACCTGTATAGAGTGGCAAAAGTAACAAATACAAGACAGTTGTGAGTGCAATGAGTTCAGGGATAAGAATTCAAAAAAGAGCTTTTTGAAGAGAAGCTAGAAGTGTTTAAAACAGTAAAGTAAAGATAATTTTATTTCCCCTCAAAATAAAAATGAAGAAGACCTTAAATTTTCTTTCAGCGATATGTTGATGGTGATTCTTTGGCACTTGGCATTCAACTTCTAAATCTTAAATATATTACTCTTTATCTCTTGAGAAAATGTTTCTGGCTTAATCAAAAGTTAGTAGGCAAAATATGTACTACAGTATATGGTTACTTTTGAAACATAAGCCCTAGTAATTCTAATGGAAAAGGATTTGATGCTTTTTTATTTGAGGTCAATAAAAATAGAAAATAACCTTAGAAAGATCTTTTTTTGTCTCTAGCAGATAGAAAGATACAAATATAAAGCCTTCTATATGTTTCAAATGATTTTTAGATTTTTTAATATATTAATACATTTTTTTAATGCAAGCTACTCTGATGTATGACCATAACCCAAGCAGACCCATGGCAACTGGGAGCAGAACTGGAAGGGGGAATAGATTTCAAGATAGATCCTTCTACCACAATCTACAATCCTCTACACATTTGCCTTAAATTACTTAAACCTCACTAACATAAGTATTAAGGTATAACAATATGATCAAAAATTCACATATTTACTAAAATTTTCACCTATATATTAGCTATAATCAAAGGCTATAAAGAGAAGCTTACCTAATTGAAAAATGTATACTCTTCTTTGAATATCTTGATCATTTAATGGGTCTGTACTAATTTGATCTTTTATTATACTCCATCCCTTTATCCTTTCTGTTCCCCTTTTAACAAATATGTGCTCAGTTATTATACTTGTTGTTGTTAAATAACACACAGTCAAAATCTATGCCCAGGCACCTAGAATTCAGGCATCCCTCAATCTAACCGAAGAGTGCCCCTTAGTGGACACAATGAGAATAAATATGCAGCGGTGATATGAGATATCACTGAATGATCACAGAGGTTATGTTCAGTAAAGCCAAGTATATCCATCTTCTCAAGGCAGCCACAACCAGCCTGTCAGAAACAGCACTCAACATGAAACCTCTTATGTTATCCCAATTTAAAGCAAAATCATCTTATCATCAATTGCTGGGAAATTTCTCTCCAAATCCCCAACTGTCTTCAAAATGAATTTCTAGGCCAACTGAATTCTGTTTAACTCTGCTGTTTCCTGGTTTCAGATGGCTACACCACGGATGACATTGAGTTTTACTGGAATGGAGGAGAAGGAGCAGTAACAGGAGTGAATAAAATTGAGCTTCCTCAGTTTTCAATTGTTGACTATAAGATGGTGTCCAAGAAGGTGGAGTTCACAACAGGTGAGGATGTTTCCCCCAAAATGAACTAGCGATGATGAGAAAGGAGATGGCTCCCACCAAATGACCATCTGATTTTCTTTTCTTTTCTTTTCTTTTTTTTCACTCAGGGGCATATCCACGACTGTCACTAAGTTTTCGTCTAAAGAGAAACATTGGTTACTTCATTTTGCAAACCTACATGCCTTCCACACTGATTACAATTCTGTCCTGGGTGTCGTTTTGGATCAACTATGATGCCTCTGCAGCCAGAGTCGCACTAGGTAATGCATTCCCAGCACTACAGAGAGCTGATGGTATTTAATGTCAAACAACAACCAATGAGAAGAATTACAGGCCAGGGTGTCTCTCACAGAGAGCCAGAGAATGAGATTACCATAAGAGTGCTGGATAATAAAACATCTATGTGTAAGCACTTACAGGGGTGAATGTTTTACAACGTAATATCTTTTTATCATTTTACCAAAATAAAACACAAATCTTGGAGTACATTCAACACTATATAAATGCTTCTTAGTGCTTCTTTTAAAATTCTCATTACACTAATATTTTACTAACTTTGTGATTTCTTCTTTGGTTCCTTCTCTTTACAGTGGAGAACATTATTGCATTATTCTCAAATGGATTTGGAGAAAGCTAAACCTTGTGACCATTAACAAGCCATGTCAATATTATCTTTCAAATATTAACTATAGTTAAATTGTATTGCTCTGTCTCCCTTAAATAGAGCTCCTTCTACTTGAATAAGACACAGACAATTCATCAGCTATATTAATGATCTGTGATCAGGACAGAATAAAAAATGGTTTCCTTCCCAGCAAAACAGAATTCAGAACTAATCTTGCCATGGTTGAGTAATTGCTGTACGCTAAAAGGCTATATTTGAGATTTTAAAGGATTCCTTGGAAAGTTAGAATATGTAAGGTCTGTCTGATGTATCTGGGTATGTGTGGGTCTACCTCGTATTTGACCCTAGAGCCATTTCAATTATCACTTTCTGGGGTTTATTTACAGACACACACACACACACACACACACACACACACACACACACACACACACACATATGCAAAAGAACATCATTTATTACTAAGCTAACATATACAGCTCTTCTCTTCTGAGACTATGGAACTGGATTAGATGATCAGCATACCCTTTCACCCCTAGACTAATTGTCAACTCTACAGCTCATCTCTATTGGTTGAGTATATAAGGCTCACAAAGTCAAGTGTGGGCAGCCCCTTATCAACCTTTGAACATTACAAGACTAAGGAAAGTAGACAAATAATTTATCATATCATACACATGTATCTGCACATATTATTTGAATATGTGTATACGCTATGGTTAAAGAAAAAACATCGGACAGTGTCTACAGTAGGGAATATGAACTATCAAGGTCATGAATTGTGGTTCTCTTTACACACCTATCCTCAAAGCTAATAATATTTTGATTAGAGGTGTCAGCCTATGCAGATGCTGAATAAACCTGTTCTTTGAAATGTAAAACCTAAGGTATTTAAAACCTTATCTAAGTGAAAAAGACATTTATTTACTAGCCCTTCTTGCTTAAAAAATTTAAGCCAAGGAGTAGAAGCAGTAGTGGAATTAGTAGATTTTAATGAATTATTGCTTCTGTACAGAACATTAGGTAGAATTATATTAGGGGAAATTTAAAATTTTATTCAAAGAAATAAATAGCACCACTCATGATGGCATTTAATATCAGTCCGGACATTTAAATTTATCACTGATCTAAACTATTTTAACCTTTTGTATGGTAGTTCAGACTTCCTACTTTATCTGTTCTCCTCAAGTTTAGTAGTCAAATCAGGGACTCTAAATAGAATAATCTGGCTGGCAAATGAGTGCTAAACTATTTTCTTCCCTTTTCACTTTCTAACTTCCATTCCCTTTGCCAGTTCTCCTTTGTCTTTAATATCCATTGCACATTTCCTATCTTTATTTTTAAGGACCTCCATCAAGTTTCACGTTTTACTTTTTCATCTCTCTGCTTTTATTTTAAATACCTTTGCTTCATACCTCCTTGCTTTTTGCCCCTAGCTGGGTGATCTACAGCAAAATAACTAATCTCAGAGTTTCTGTTTACTCAGCTATAAACTGGGAATTATATACCTGCCTTATCACACTCAGCAGGCTGTTATGACAGCCATATAATTCATAGCTGTAAGTGTTTAAAACTTCAAAAACACTATACAAATGTGTAATATTAGTATTACAGCAGACTTTAGTATTAGATATAAGTATCACTTCCTATTTTTCCCAGTTATCATTTAATCACCATAATCAACACAAAATATTATACAGACACACAAACATTATATTGTTAAGAATGCCATATTTAACAAAGTAGAATCTTTTAACATAATGCCATATTTAACAAAGCAGAATCTTCCTTTTAAAAAGACTACACTCTTAAATTTCTTTAACAAGTTGAATTTTTAGGAAGTCTTTTCCTGACTCCGGGGCACTAATTCATTCTAGTCTCTGGAATCAAGGAACTAGAGGTAATATTTGAAAAAGAAAAAAAAAAGCAATAAGATTATGTTATATTTTAAAATACATATATCAAATACTTGATGCAAGTCATGAACTTTCTTATTTGTTTCGTCTTTTCATGTTGACTCACTATGAATGATGCATTATAATTTTAAAAGACCATACTGACCCTGTGACCTGTGTGTATTACAGTTGCATGCAATGAAATAGGTCTCCTCAAACCGGTCACCAACTTTCAGTTCGGTAGTGACTGCTGTGGTGATTAGTATTACAAGGACAGATTTAGGAGGGACGTGACAGAGACGCTGAGAGAAGGAAGGAGAGAAGGAGGTGGCACGTAGCAGAAGGAGGGACATTTGACAGTAAGCAGTGGGCATGTCAATGAGATTTTAATATTTGCATCTACTTTTCTTTTTCCTTTGTGCATTATTTTTTTAAAAAAACAGTTTTCAACCCAACACTCACAGCGCATCCCATTTTATGATTTACTTATGGACTACGTAGGGAGCCTGCAGCTTTGTCTTTCAAATTGTCTGCCCTTTTTGCCCTGTGGTTTATTGCATTACTGCCATCATTCTGGAGCACCAACAAGAGATCGGCATCTGTCCTCTCAGTCTTGAAAAGGGAACTTAACAAGTGCGTTCAGCTGAGCTGTGTCTTTCTGTTTCATAGGAATCACCACAGTGCTGACAATGACAACCATCAGCACTCACCTCAGGGAGACCCTGCCAAAGATCCCCTATGTCAAAGCAATTGATATTTACCTGATGGGTTGCTTTGTGTTCGTGTTCCTGGCTTTGCTGGAATATGCCTTTGTAAATTACATCTTCTTTGGAAAAGGCCCTCAGAAAAAAGGAGCTGGCAAACAAGACCAGAGCGCTAATGAGAAGAACAAACTGGAGATGAATAAAGTCCAGGTAATATATTAAATATTCTCAACAATCTTCTTCTGAAATTCAGCAGCAGCATCGTGCCCAGGGCTCTCATAACAGAAAAAAATTATGAAATACTAGTTTATCTTTAATAAGGCTCCAACCACCCTTCATTTCACATATTTGAAAACTGACAATTGAAGATGTTAGGTTGAAGTTTACGTAGCTTAATAACATACCTGAGCCTGCAACTCAACCCTAAGTCCATTATTCTTTATTTTAAATTATATAGTTGTGAAACTATACACAAAAGAATAATTCCAGACCTACTTAATAAATAAATGAGAGAACTAAAGTGAACAAACTCTTACTCCTAAGTGGCAATGAGGCGTTATAGCACGGTGGTTACAACCACAGAATGGAATCAAACTGCTTGGATTTAATTCCCAGGTCTGCCACTTACTGGCTTTAGAACTTCAGGCAAATCAACCTGTGTAACTCCTTATCTAACCTCTGCTCTCAGTGTCATCAACCATAAAATGGAGATTACTATAGTATACCTATCTCTCAGTGATCATAAGGACTAAATGAGTTTTGTTACTTCTTTTAAAGTCTATTATTTGGAACAATACCTAGTACATAGTAAGAACTCAATAAGTATTAGCTATTATCATATACAAGACATTGTCAGTATTTTTCCTTTGCTTTTCACTGGTAGATCTTATGACCTGTGTTCTCACTGTGCATTAAAATAATGCTTTGTTTATTCTTTTTAAAAATCCCTATAGTCTCTACTTCTGTGGCATTTTTCACTGAAATCATTTGACAATTATGTGCGTTGAAATACTGGATCCAAGACAAATTGTTTTCAAGATGGTACACAGGGTAACGACTCAAATATTCATTCACGATTCTGAGCATTGGGGGTACTGCTCTGAATGATGGAGTTTAGATGCTAACGTGGGAAGACAGGCAGTAAACAAGC
This sequence comes from Aethalodelphis obliquidens, assembly GCF_003676395.1. Taxonomy (NCBI): domain Eukaryota; kingdom Metazoa; phylum Chordata; class Mammalia; order Artiodactyla; family Delphinidae; genus Aethalodelphis; species Aethalodelphis obliquidens. The sequence goes on along the minus strand of NW_020837950.1, from coordinate 5,767,244 downwards.
GAGTATCGAGAGCATAATTTCAGGTAATAGGAAGTGCTACAAAGAAAGTAAAACCGAGTAATGGGCAAGAGAATGTGTGGGGTCAGGTTCAAGGGAACAGGGAACTTTGATCAGGTGATCAGGAAGACCTCTTTGAGGAATTACCATTTGATCTGACACCTAAGTGATGGAAGCAGCAACCATGCCATGTCCATTCTAGGCAAAGAATTGTGTGGCGTGTTAAAGTACTGAGAGAAGACCAATGCAGCAAGAACATAGGAAGTGAGGGAGAAAGAGAATAATTTGAGTTGTGGCTGGAGAATCAGGCAGAAGTCAAATAATGAATCTTCAAGGTGTTTCTTCATGCTCTTTAGTAGGATATCAAAATTTGGGAAACACTGTCGGGTAATTAGAAAATTACAAATGAGGAAAACATACAGATTCAACCAAATGGGCAAAATTCAAAGCAACACACTCAAATAAATTTATACTCTTGTATAAAACACTATGCTTAATGCCATGGGAAAGGAGTAGGCATGATACTTGCCCTTGAGAAACTTCTGATCTGGCTGGAAAGAAAATTATGAATGGATTATAAAATAAGACAGGACAGCATTTATCTTGAAGAAAGGTTGAAGCTTCCTATTATCTGATCGTAGCCATACCAGCTTTAAAAGTACTTTGAGGGGGCTTCCCTGGTGGCGCAGTGGTTGAGAGTCCGCCTGCCAGTGCAGGGGACACGGGTTCGTGCCCCGGTCCTGGAAGATCCCACATGCCGCAGAGCGGCTGGGCCCGTGAGCCATGGCCGCTGGAGCCTGCGCATCCGGAGCCTGTGCTCAGCAACGGGAGAGGCCACAACAGTGAGAGGCCCGCGTACCACACAAAAAAAAACAAAAACAAAACAAAACAAAAAAAAAAACCAGCTTAAAATAAAGTCCATAGGAAAAGATTAACATAATATATGAAGAGATGGGAAGTATCAGACTAGGATTTGAGACTATAAACAAGAGCCAGTGGAAATCATAGAATTGAAATTTTTATTAGATGGATTAGAATCAGATTTCATACCACAGAAGAAAAAATTAGTATGATTGAAGGTAATATTGGCCTTCTCAATCTTTCCATTGCTCCAGTTCTTACCATAATTGCTACTAACTCAGGAATGCCTTAACTGACTGTCTGTTGGTTTATATTTTGTACCCTTGTGATTTGTTCTCATGACATCCTGTGCTTTTCCACCTTAGGACTTACCACAATATAGAGTATATGTGTAATTATTTTATTTGTGTAATTATTTTTGTAACCTCTATCTCTCTGCTAATCTCCAAGCTTCCCAAAGATAGGCACCAGGGTCCTTGTCTATTATGTTTATTGTTCTTTCCTTGGTGGCTAGAACTGAGAAAATACCAAACAGGAACTTTTTGAATGAATGACTGCTAGAGAGGCCTTTTTCATTCAAGGTGAGTTCGCAGATACCACACAAGGTATTGAGTGTTACATCACAATGTTTTATAAAATTCTCATGTATTCATAATAAGTAAGAAAAGGAGACTATCTATAGTCCATTTTAGCTTCTGCTCCGAACTTACTTACTCTTTCTATCACTTTGATTTTTGACATGTTTTCAAGCATACTTTCTATCAACCTCTGTTATTCTTTCTGAATCACAGTGATATAGCATCAGATAAATACAGTCTCCAAAACATATTGTAAGTTTTTATAAACTTCTTCATATTTAGACGGAATAATAATAGACCAGTACTATCTCGAGGAAATTATAATCATGCCTGTAGCTGCTTAGGTTTTCCAGTTCCTGACTTCCTTATCCTATTCTAAAACCAGGGGCTCAGGCAGACAATGAGTCAATAACAAAGCAAGTGTATCACTTCATCTGTTCAGCGCATCATCTCCAGCAGTGAAGTTAATGATGTAACCTAAGTGGTATTTAAAAATGTTACCCTCTGGTTAAATTTAAGAAATAGAAAATATTATATTTTTTCTTTACTATAATGGTTAGATGATCCTCCCCTTTCCTTTTAGATGTTTATAAACAGTTGAATTCAAATGACATATATGTTCTGGTTGGTCCCAGACAATTTTTATTTGAGGGATCCCTAATATCGGCCTTGGTACCCTAGTGCATAGAGTGGCGTTGATCATTTATCACACATTACTCTGATGGCCTTGGCTGGGCAGTGTTGTCAAGGGTATCTGTACTGAAGCTTCAGGAGTGCTTGCTTTGTCTTGATTTATATTTCCACCACTGCACTGAAGTATCTTTTTATATGAGTACAGGTGCTCAATCCAGACATTAGGAGAGTTTCAACCTCCAACATGATAAAGACAATAGATTCATAAAACCCTCAGGTATCATTTGAAGCTAGAGATGGTATTTAGAGTTTTGAAAGATAGATTACTCAGTACAACCAAGCTGTAAGTAAGCTACTTTGGGGCCATTTTTGTACTAAGCTGGAACAAATAGTTGTATCTGCTGGCCACAATGCCTGCCCATTTGCAAATAGATCCACCTAAGATAGAATGGTTGCATGGGTGGTCTCTGACCAGAGACTGACTCAACATCATTCTAAGTCGTGGGGGACACTGGTGAAACCTGCTGAAGAGTCATGCCCAATGGGCAGTTGGAACCCCAAAAGTCAAGAAAGAATTTTTCCCTTCAGAACCAGATGTTGACACTGTAATCTGGCTTCTTTTCCTCCCATTCCTATTCTCTATGGTGAATCCTCTATACCTTCAGACAACTTTCTAAATGTAAATAAACTCTGTATTGTGATTAATTCCAGGATACAAAATGCGTGTGAAAACAGTCTTCATAAATGTAAACAGCTCTCTCAGGTCTAGCTTGGACCAGCTTGATAACGCATATTAGCCTTTGAGCCTGGGCTCCGCCCCACATCACTGTCTTGCCATCAGCCTTTAATGAAACTTAACCATTCTGACTTAGTACCTTGGATTCTGGAGAAATCCAGGCAGGGCCTCTGATTTCTAATGACCGCCTGTGTTAACAGTTGATGAACTTCTCCAGCCCTCAAACCCCTGCCCAAATCTGGCTTGGTCCATGTTTTGTTCTCTAGTTGTGGCTTAATTTAGCTAATCTTCAGGGCCTTCAGCAACCTAAGAGTCTAATTTTCCTTTCCAGGAATCTCAAAATCTCTCTCTGTCTCTCATCTTCTTTCTGGCATCTAGTCTCCAATTTCTTCTATACTCAAAACGATAGGATTCTTTTGTGAATGAGAGAGAAATCTAACTTACTGGCTTAATAAAATCTAACTAGCTTAAAAAAAAAGAGGGGTGGGGGAGTTCTTTGGCCCACACAACTAAAAGGTCCAGCAAAGATTGTAATTTCACATGAGGCTATACCCAGATGTTCAAACAATGTCATCAGAGAGCATATCTTGTCATCTCTCTTTTTTTAACATCTTTATTGGAATATAATTGTTTTACAATGGTGTGTTAGTTTCTGCTGTATAACAAAGTGAATCAGTTATACATATACATATGTCCCCATATCTCTTCCCTCTTGCATCTCCCTCCCTCCCACCCTCCCTATCCCACCCCTCTAGGTGGTCACAAAGCACCGAGCTGATCTCCCTGTGCTATGCGGCTGCTTCCCACTAGCTACCTATTTTACATTTGGTAGTTTATATATGTCAATGCTACTCTCTCACTTCGTCCCAGCTTATCCTTCCCCCTCCCCATATCCTCAAGTCCATTCTCTACGTCTGCATCTTTATTCCTGTCCTGCCCCTAGGTTCTTCAGAACAATTTATTTTTTTAGATTCTATATACACGTGTTAGCATACGGTATTTGTTTTTCTCTTTCTGACTTATTTCACTCTGTATGACAGCCACTAGCCTCCACCTCACTACAAATAACTCAGTTTCATTTCTTTTTATGGCTGAGTAATATTGCATTGTATATATGTGCCACATCTACTTTATCCATTCATCTGTCAGTGGACACTTAGGTTGCTTCCATGTCTTGGCTATTGTAAACAGAGCTGCAATGAACATTGTGGTACATGACTCTTTTTGAATTATAGCTTTCTCAGGGTATATGCCCAGTAGTGGGAATGCTGGGTTGTATGGTAGTTCTACTTTTAGTTTTTTAAGGAACCTCCATACTGGTCTCCATAGTGGCAGTATCACTTTACATGCCCACCAACAGTGCAAGAGGGTTCCCTCTTCTCCACACCCGCTCCAGCATTTGTTGTTTGTAGATTTTCTGATGATGCCCTTTCTAACTGGTGTGAGGTGATACCTCAGTGTAGTTTTGATTTGCATTTCTCTAATGATTAGTGATGCTGAGCTTCCTTTCATGTGTTTGTTGGCAATCTGTATATCTTCTTTGGAGAAATGTCTATTTAGGTCCTCTGCCCATTTTTCGATTGGGTTTTTTTTTTTTTTTTGATATTGAGCTGCATGAGCTGCTTGTATATCTTGGAGATTAATCCTTTGTCAGTTGCTTCACTTGAAAATATTTTCTCCCATTCTGAGGGTTGCCTTTTCATCTTGTTTATGGTTTCCTTTGCTGTGCAAAAGCTTTGAAGTTTCATTAGGTCCCATTTGTTTATTTTTGTTTTTATTTCCATTTCTCTAGGAGGTGGGTCAAAAAAGATCTTGCTGTGATTTATGTCATAGAGTGTTCTGCCTATGTTTTCCTCTAAGAGTTCTATAGTGTCTGGCCTTACATTTAGGTCTTTAACCCATTTTGAGTTTATTTTTGTGTATGGTGTTAGGGAGTGTTCTAATTTCATTCTTTTACATGTAGCTGTCCAGTTTTCCCAGCACCACTATTGAAGAGGCTGTCTTTTCTCCATTGTATATTCTTGCCTCCTTTATCAAAGATAAGCTGGCCATATGTGCGTGAGTCATTGAGAGCTAATGACTGACAGCGACATCACAAGTGCGGTTCGTTACAGAAGCGGGATGCGCAGATGGAGGTTGTGGCTCTGTGGCTCTCTGTGCTCTGCAGGTGAAGGCAGCTGAGCACACTGGACAGCTTCATTCATTCGACTGTAGGCTTCTGGAGGGACAGCCCGTTCCATGGCCAGCATCACTTCACCTGGCTTCCTGCTCTGTACTTCAGAAGCACTCAGTAAAGGGGGATCTAACTGAATTCGTTAACAGTAAGGAAATCACTTTCCGTTTGCAAAGTAGGTTGAGCCCAGAGGTATTTCTTAACAGGGTTTTAAAACTGCCATTGACAACTAGATTATATTTTATTCCAATTACACTGAAGTGAGTTCTGGTATATTTCCTGATTGAAAATATCCAGAAGAGTTCAGTTCAGTGAGTGACAGCATTTTTCACAGCCTAAGGCATTCTTTGGGTATTCTGGAGGCAGAGAGAAGGGGAGGGTGAATGAGACAGGACGGGTGGGAGAGAAGTGAAACCCAAACTAGAAAACAAACGTATACATTCACCTGGGGTTTCTATAGAGGGAAGAAATACAGCCAGCATGTCAGTGTTTCCTGGGCTTTAGTCACCCTCCTGATTTTTGCCATCCCCTTTGTATCAGTCAGCGTTCTCCAATGGAACCAACAGAAACAGAACCAACATACACACAAGAAGATATTTATTTTAAGGAACTGTCTCGTGCAGCTGTAAAGAAAGCAAGTCCAAAATCTGTAGAGTGTGCTGAAAACTCAGGCGGGATCTCTGTTTCAGGCCTGAGACAGAATTTCTTTTCTGAGAAACTTCAGTTTTTGCTCTTAAGACTTTTAAGGGTTAGGATGAGGCCATGCAGATCATCAAGCTGAATCTCCTCTACTTACAATAGCTGATTGAAAATGTCAATCACATCTACAAAATACCTTCACAGCGACATCTAGACTAGCGCTTGACCAAATAACTGGGCACCATAGACTAGCCAGGTTGACACATAAAATTAACCACCATGCCTTTTTACCCCCTGTACTATCATTCATTTATTCAGTAGATATTTACTGACTGCTCCTATAAGTGCCAAGCACTTTTCTCAGGTCTTGGGAAGTAATGGATAAGACAAAGTCCCTGCCCTCCTGGAGCGACACTCTAGTGGGACATTTTGGGGAGGAACCAGTTGGATAAGAAGAGAGAGGATCAACAGTTCTGCTCTGGCCATTTGAAGAATGAGATGCCTTTAAACATCCATGTATAGGCTGTCCTGTAGTAAGGTCCAGGATTTAAAAAAAAAAAAAAAAAAGGAAATATGAATTACTTTAAATTTTTCACTCATTATAATGACATAGGATGAGTGTAATATTAAGAAAAACATACAAAGTATCCAAGTTAGTGTGCTGGTTAGATTTTTTCTAAATATGTGAAAAGCAATATATACCACTGTTTCATTTTCTTCATAATGCTACTCAGTTTTTAAAAACAAACTTTATGGGGAAAGAGGGTATTGCCCGTTTCCTCTGTAAGAATGTATAAGCGCCAACTCAAGAACTGTATCTCTTTTGTTCACTGTTATCTTCCCAAGACTGTTGCATTCTCAGAAGTTGAAAGCAAGATATTGTAATTGAGAACCACTGTACTGCAGGAAAGAAAGAGAGGGTTCACCAGCCAGAAGCTGTCTCTCCCCATCTCAGGTCTTTATGCAGTGAAATCCCAGGTGCACCCTCATATGTGAGCCCGTCCAAGATTTGCCTGTGGTCAGGAGTATCTTCAGGAGGGACCTTCAGGAGGAAGATGAGAGAAAGACTCAGCAGGCAGTGAGAAGGCAGATCCCATGGTCACAAGTGAAAGCATTTCAAAAAGTCTGTTAGAAAGAGAACTAACAACCTGAGTTTGAAAGAGGTCACAGTATTTGTCCAGTAAAACGTTTAGAACCAGTAGGAGATGGGAGCAGTCACAGGGTTTGTACAGGAGAGTGTACAAGATTAAGGAGCTTTATTAACTGAGATCCCTGAAATTCCAAAACATGGGACATGACGTCCTATTGCTCGTGGAGAGGCTGATTCCTTCATCAGTGTCGGGGACAGTGCTTGACACAGAGTAGGCACTCAATAAACACTAAGTAAATGAGTGAGGGAATGAATGAACTGTTAACGTTTTAACACTTATCCATTCTACACCTAAAATTACCTCTTGTAACCCATGAATATACCTGTCTAATAGGAAGTGGGGTGAGGATGAAAGATTAGCAAGCCCTTGGGGCTGCAGATCTAAAGCCACGTTCTCTGCTCCCCTTTATTAGACATCTTGCATGTTGATCATCTATCTGAAGGGGAAGAGAAAGCATTATTTATTGGCCCTCCTGAAGCCTTAATAATAATTATACTCATTTTTCTCTAAATTTAGGTTGAGTGATGCTCTAAACTTAAAGAGAATCCGTGGTGTTGGTTTGAGGATTACGTGGTCATATAATTAAGTCATTACCCCCCAATATTAGACAGACTTACCTCCCCAATCACCAGAACCCTGAACAACCGCAGGCTTTACCCACCAAAGCAGTGGATTCAACATGCACGGCCCTAAATGGATTGCACCTTCTCTGGTGGCAGATCAGAGGGAGAGAAGAGTCCAGGAGGCTCAGAGCCACGTATGCCCGCCTCCTTCCAAATGTGCCCATAAGATAGGTCAGTGGCGAGCAGTGAAAGAGCTTGAAGTGTTCCTCCCGGAGCTTGTCTCCCGGGGAACTGGAGTGGCAGGTCTCTTCCTCTATGGCAGTATGAGGGGTGGGGAATGATTATCTCACTGAACAGTTATTCCAAAATCAGCAACGCTTTAGGAAATCTGTTAGGCTGTGTCTGCCCTAGAATTCCAGTGTGTCAACATTTTCATTTGCCTCACTTCCTTCTGTTTCAAGATTTGAAAATCTTCGATGTCTGGATCATGCCCAACTCAGATGTCACTATTTCCTTATTCAGTGAGGCAGCGTCACCACTGCAGGTGCTGAAGCGATGCCCAGCATGGCTCCTTGCTGCTTCTGAAGACGCGAAGACACACTGGCCGCTTTCCCCATGGATATTATTTTGGGAAAGCTGTGCTGATTGTGGATATCAGGAGCCCCTGGGTGTCCTTATATGGCTGAGGCAAAGGGAAAGGTACTCTTCTCCTAAGGGCAGGGGGTAAGGAGAAGCCAACCAGAAACTTGCTGGTGTCAGCAGTGATGTGGTGACTACACACCCACCTCACCAGGCAGCAAAATCTTGGAGGGTGGAGGACGAAATTTCATACCTCTGAAGAAATGCTTGTGCACACCATCACACACACAAAATCACACATACACACACACCCTGTAACACCAGCTTTTAGGAAAGGTCCTAGGCTATGTAGGAGAGAGAATGGAGATGGGCAATAACAGTTGTAAGACATTCCTTATTTTTCCAAATAAAGAACACGGTAGTGTTAATTTAACTATACAGTAATGAAATCAGCTTTCATGGGTAGCTGCAGAAAGGGATTCATTATTTTACATGTCAAACCATTTAAAGCTATGATTTCTGGCCGATGACAGAATATTTAGAGGGATTTGCACAAACTAATAAACTTCATGCAATTTATAAGTACCTCTGAGCCTGCACCAAGGTTAACCAAAATATCTTAATAAAATGTACCTTGTTTGTCATGACTTCTCCTTAATGAGGAGCATCTCTGTGCTTCATTGGCTAATTCTAAATTCTAGCAACTTGTTTACTTAAGAGGGATTTCATAATAATGTAGCTTAATGATGCATACAGTACAGATCAGGTGATTCCGTTTGACAAGTATTTTCTTCTGCCTGGAATATTCTCCATAAGCAAAATCTGTCAAAAATTAGAAACAAGCCCTTGAGATTACCTAGTGAAAGCCTTTCATTTATGGATGATGAAACTGAGTTAATAACAAAACCAGGATGAGAACGCAGATTTCAACTCCCAATCCTGTGTTCTATCCTCTACCCATCCTTTAAGATTCAGTACAAGCCCCACCTCCTCATGAAGCCTTCCATGAATCCCAATGATTTCTCACTTTTATGCACCCCAATCATGGTCTATACTGTATCATTTAGCATTTGGTTAAAAGTCTTGTCACTTTCAATATTATGTCATATTCTTGTATCTCTAAGGAGACTATTATCTCAAGGACAAAATCCATGTTCGAGGATTCTCTTGACTGTTCCACAGTACCTAGCAAATCACATGCATCACCTAATCTTCTAACCTACTTGTCCCGTCTCTAATGAATCCAGGACTTTGCTCCTTGTCACTTCAACCCTACTGTCCTCTTTAGTAACATAAACTTCCATATGCATGACTTTTTTAACCATAGATTTACACTATATTATACATATATATATATATACACACACACACACACACATACACACATCCTTGACAACTAGCACTGTAGCTGGCTCATAGTAAGCGTCAATAAAGGTTTGGAGAGAGAGAAAATTCTTGAGGTCACTATGATCAGGGAAGGTACACAGGTACACAGAGGAAGTAAAATGTTAAATTGAGCCTTGAAGAAAACATATTGATTAACGTGCAAAGAGGAAATAAATGATACGTGAGACAAAGAGTATCCTATGTTTGAATTCCAAATTGGGTACTTATTATTTGTTAAATCTTAGGCAATTTACTTAACCTGTCTGAGCCTCGGCTTCCCCATCTGCTGAACTAGGATAATATTATAGATTTCATAGTGTCTGAAAAATAACTGATAAATTACACAGTAGGATTCGATAAATAGTAGTTACTAACAACAGTAACAAAAATTAATAACAACTCCTTGAATAAAGAAGCCAATAGATGTCCCAAGTGAGGGCACAGTGGGTAGCCTAGTTAGACTACAGCAAAATGCTTCACAAAGGGAAATGATGATAGGTGAGAATGGAGAGACAGAGGCCAGATTCAGTCACCATTTCTTTCTCCAACCAACTTGAAGCTTAAAGCTATCAACTGCATCACTAAATTCACTGCAGGATGTGATGATGGCCGAGGACTGTGAAGTGGTTCATTCTTAGTAAAAAGCACATGGGCATTGAATCAGACAAGACATGGGTTGTAATCTCAGGTCTGGCACTTACTGGGGCATAAACTGGAGGTGGTTTGTTGTTGTAAGTGTTAAACAAGTAATACATGTGAAGCATCTACCATAATGCTAGGCAGATGATGGACACGCAACAAATCTTAGTTATCTTTTCTTTCATTTGTCTTTGCCTCTTCCCAAGCTTTTCTCTAGCTCTTTCTTTGTCACCAGGTTCTTTGCTTGCCTATCCAAACCTACGGCTTTCAACAAGGGTTTACTGAGATCAGTGTCATTAGAGAGCATTTAAAAGCACGGACTGTAAGTCGGGCACTGTGCTAATAACTCTAAATTTAAACACAGCTGCCTGTATTGTCCTTGGAAGTACTTCAAATTCATTTGTATGAATGAGCCATGTCCCCTCCAGGTAAACCAGATGCAAAGGAGATCAGCTTGAAGTTAAAGCCACATCATAGGCCAAAGGTGCTCACGCTTCCTATAGTTCCAAAAGTGTTTATCTGGGCATAGCATAGAGAAAAACCAGGAAACCTGGGCTAGGTATCACTGGAATGGTAGGAAGCAACAGTGAACAACAGTGGAGACACAAAAGTCAAAGTATAGCCAGGCCTGTCCTTTCAACCCATGCATCCATCACACTTCTGGCAGTTTAGCCAGAGGAAATAACTACGGATATGCACAAAGACTTAGCTAAAAGGTTTTCTTTGCAGGCCTGTTTATTTAAGAGTATAACAGTAAAGCAAGCCTTAACATCTAAAAATAGATTGATTCAATTATGGTTTATCCATATAATCTATGAACACACGCTGTCACAGAGGAATATTTATTAACGTGGAAAGATGACCAGGCTATACTATTAACTGACAAAAGCAGATTGCAAAGCAAAATATACTAGGTGAGTCTGTGTTTTTAAGTATATATGAATAAAAAAAAGACTGGAAGTTTAGCAAGATATTAAAAATAATCGACACTGAAGGTGAAATTATTAATTTTTACTTTTTGTTTCCTGATTGTTTATAGTTTTGAACGTTTCCATATATCACTTTGTAACAAGAAAAAATGCCATGTATATAAACATATATATGCTATTTTTTCAAATACCTATGGCATTTTTGTTACAAAATATATGTATATATGTAATGTATTTATATGGCTTCGATAAATGGTAGTTTTTAAAAACTACATATTTTATATATAATATATAAAATTATATATTTAATAATATACTACACACACACATACTGTTTTGTGAGTGGAGATAAATGGTGGATGGATTAGATTAGATAAATGGTAGATGGATGGTAAATTAGATGATAGATTAGATCATAGATAAACAGTAGATTAGACGGATTGATAGATGATGGATTCGATACATAGCTGGTAGATAGATAGATGATAGATAGGCAGGTAGATAGATGTCCAGGAGGCGCACAGAGCCAGATGTCTAGCAAGACGGTGTGTATTGAGTGCCACGCAGTATCAACAGTTACAGGTTAACCAAAACGAGCGAACGTCCGGGCAGCTGTGCCTGAGCCCGTCTTTTCTCCGTCAGGTGGACGCCCACGGCAACATTCTCCTCAGCACCCTGGAGATCAGGAACGAGACTAGCGGCTCGGAAGTGCTCACGGGCGGGAGCGACCCCAAGGCCACCATGTACTCGTACGACAGTGCCAGCATCCAGTACCGCAAGCCGCTGAGCAGCCGCGAGGCGTACGGGCGCGCGCTGGACCGGCACGGCGCCCACAGCAAGGGGCGCCTCCGCAGGCGCGCCTCGCAGCTCAAAGTCAAAATCCCCGACTTGACTGATGTGAATTCCATAGACAAGTGGTCCCGAATGTTCTTCCCCATCACCTTTTCTCTTTTTAACGTCGTTTATTGGCTTTACTATGTACACTAAGTTCAGTCCCCATGGTTCCTTAAACGACTACCTTCCTCTTCTCTTAGTTTTTAATCCCACAGGTCCCCAGCAGCGGTACTGCTGTGCTTTTTGAGGTAAGAGATTCAGTCATCCAATTGGTTTTAGGTCTTGCATATCAATTTTATTACTGCACCATGTTTACTTCAAAAAAAAAAAAAACTCTATTTTTTTTTCCAGTCTACTGTGGTCCAGGTTACTGGCTCTTTCAGAGCTCTGTTAATTGCCATGTTTACAAACAAATACACACAACGAGAGAAATTAGATAGGCCGATCTTTAGCAGTTCTAGCCGCCCTGGATTTGACTGATTATTTTTTAAGTAAAACTGAAAAGAGGACCCAGCTCTCTGTGTGCATGGCTTCCTGGTCAACTGTAACAATCTCATGCTGCCAAAAAACAACACAATTTCCAGGATCTCAGAAGACAAAACAAAGCCATTGATAAGTTACAGATTTCCAGGAAGAAGGGAGAACAAAAAGGAGCCTAGAAGAGGAAGGAAGACTCCCCTCCACCCTCAAGCTGCCCCAGGTCCACTGTAGGAGGGGGTCCCAGCTCCACGGAGGAAGAGGGGGAGACTGGCAAGCGCTGCCCCAGGTTGTGCAAACCCAATCTGCCATCTTCACCTCACCTTTAAGCTGGATATTCTGAAAAATGCTTCTTTCTCAGACTTCCAGGCAGATTTAAATTAACATTAGAATCCAACCTGGTAGCCACTGGGAACATTTTTCTTTTCTTGTTAAGTATAAGGAGTTTGGGAGGCAGTGACCATCTTTAAGCTCTTTCAAATGAGCAGCCCTGAACTTACTTCCTCAGCCTGGAATCACTTGACGCTGTGTCATGAAGCCATGGCATCACATTGTCCTCGTTCCTCCTTTAGAGAGATTGAGAGAAAGGCGCTGGGGTGGGGGTGGGGGGGGAGGTGCGCTTTGAAGAAGAGGGTGGTAAGAAATTTTTGCTTGAGAAAAATATTGCCCTTTCCATGAGGAAGGCAAGATTTATGTGCTGTGAAAAGGGTGCCTGGGCAGTTACCTGAACTGCCAAATCTTTAATCAAATAGTATATATTTCTTAGCCTTCCAGAGAGCAGTATCTAATGGTGACAAGGTAGCTGCACAGTGCTAGTTCCTCAGCTAGCATGTTATGCCTCTGCTCTCTGAGCTCTGCATTCCAACACAGGAAATGAATGCTTCAGGAAATGCACATATACCCATTTTGGTATCATGCTCCTTCAACGCCAGATTTCTACTTTAAAGAAAACCTTCAAAACAGCAAAACCACAGAATAACAACAACATCACTGAGCCTTCAAACATTTCCAACAGCTCTGAAAGTACAGCCCTTGTCTACAGTCGTTACTGCTTCTGCCTTATCTCTGCTCATGGATTACTTTGCTCATCATACAAGGAGCATCCCTCAAGAGCCCAGCACACAATTCTAACCATATCCAACCAACTAGAGTTGAGATTCATCTCATTTTATGTCCTTAAAGCCTCGTTATTTTTGTGTATGTGTTCAGCCTGAGCATATAAGAATTCTATGTGTTCATTTTCAAGACTGAGTGAAACCCAAAGTTGGCCAAACAGTCATGAAGGCGATTTGGGACCTCATCTATGGATGTGATATGAGTTGAGGTAATAATAGGGATGATTGCCTCTGTTTGACGATCTGGCTTTCTCCCTAAGGTTGTGATGAGGCCCCATGTTTACAACAGCATCAGCTGCTAGAGATTATAAACTTAATTGAAAAGAGGAAGCTGAATTTCTACAGATAAACCCAAGGAGAGTTATGAGGTGTTCTTTTAGAAAGCAAGAGGAAAAGAGAACCCCCAAATAAATACATGGTTATGCTATAGCTAATGTATGTTAGTAAGAATATAAAAACCCTGCTTTGACTGGAAAAATTATCTCAGTGGTTTTATGAGAAATGAATCGGGCATGGGAACCAAATTTCATTTAAGTTTTCAGTTGTATAATCACAGTTCCCTGGTCAAGAAAATCCCCAGCCTCTGGGGATGAAGCAATCCATTTCGAAACTCTGTTTAGTTAGTTCTTTGGCAGGGTGAGATGCTTTTCCATCGTGAAATGCCCAAATAGACTAGAACGTGGCCATACCAGTGATAGTAAGGTCAATATTCCCAGTGACTACCCAGGAACCACTGTGTAGCCGTTTATTTTGAACACAGGAAGTGAGGCTTTTGGCTGATACCTAACAAGAATTAATAAGTCAAAACTCTTTTAAAAGTTTTTAAGGATGAAATGCTAAATCAGAAACAAAGTCTCTGTTGATCTGTGTTCCATAACAAAACAAGTTCTCTTCACCTGTTTAGATCATTCTTCTTGGAGAAGATTGAGCATAGTTTTTTTATTATTATCTTGCCTTAAAAGTCTAAAGGATTTGATGCTTGTAGTTTTAGATGTAAAGCATCTCTGAGAGAAAAAGAATGTTTTGAATTCTTATCTTTTATCCTTTGTAAAATGTAAAACTTAGTAAGCCTGAATCTACCATCAGGCACGAAATGGTGTCACTGTCGGCCCTCCTGGATGTAGACAGTCACAGCTAGCACTACACAAATTGTGTTACATAGCTCTGGTTTTAGAGGCAATTGGCAGCCAGAAAAATGGAAAAGCTGCCATGTTTCTAATTAATAACCTCTGGCCTCACTTCCTTCTTCCGGACACCTCCTAGCCAAATCCTCCCCAATCTCGTTCCAGGCTGAACAGTACACAGAAAAAAATCCTTCCTTCTCTGCCTCTCTACCTTGTCTTGCCCAAATTGATGACATAAAACATAAAAATTGCTAGACATTCTTAAGTGCCCTCAACCTGGTCCCCATTCCTGAAAGATTCAGATCGCTACATTTTAGAGGGGTTACTGTTTAACCATTTGGGGGTTGTTTTCTTTTAGCCATAATCTCCTGTATTAACAAAGTGGCAGCAGAGGCTGAAAATTGCACAGACGCACTCTCTTATGCCACAGTCATGTCCAGGGGACCCCATGTTCATAGTTCATAAACTGTGAAATAGACCGAGTCTTAGACTTAACCTGTATAGACCCAGCAGAAATCCCGTCATTTACTTGCCAATGATGACTTCACACTCATTCCAACCAGTCATGTTTCTTGACTTAAGATATCAGGGGTGACATGTGCATTACACTCACCAGCTTTGTGAGGCCAAGACCCAGGTAAAGACATACTTTTGGCTTGAATTATCCAGGATTGTTGCCCCCATCCTCTCCATTGCCAAATAGAAACAGCAGACTCGTTGGTAGTTCTGCTGACTAAAGTGTTTCCACATATACCGTCTTTACTGTCCGTTACAATCAGTGAAGGATCTTGAAAATGCAAAGAGAAAATGTGGTGCAGAGAATAAAGTTTGTTTTATGGATCCAAGGATAGGCTTTCCTTAAAAAGCATTACGTACAATACACAGAGATGTTGACCAAATTCCATCTTTCTGAAATCAATGACTGCTTTATAAATATTCACTTCAGAAAGAGCTCAGTCGAAATTTGCCAAGTGAAACAAACAAACAAACAAAAGATCTATTTATAATGTTAGAAGGAAAAGCTCTCCAAGATTTCTTATATGGACAATTTTTAATAGTATTTTACAAAGGGTGATGTGCCACAGTTGTTTTTTTTTTTTTCCCCTAAACAAATATAATCAAATATTTATCCCAGGAGGGAGGGTAAAGGAATGTGCAAGCATTTGTTCATGTTGGTTCATCAGCAGTTACTGGGATGAGGAGGACAGAAAAACGAACAAAGATATCTGTTGCTTGAAAGCAAACAGTCAACACAGAGGTCAAGTTGTTAATGGAATGTAGAATATTATGTAAACTTCCTTGTAAATTCTGTACATAGTTCATGGAACTGTTCCCTGTGGTGTGGTGGTCCTCAGCTTTTGGGTGGATGTTTGAAAAATACGAGCATTGTAAATAATGTAAGCTTACAAGGCACTCGCTTTTATTCATGAAGTGAAATGACTAGTGATTTGGGTCCAAACCAGAATCTTTTTAGCTCTTGCTCTTTCTCTGACATTGTGTGTGTACAGCTGTGTAATTCTGCCAGGTGTCTGTGATCACTGCCTCATGCCTCAACCCCACTGAAAGGGACTGGAGCTACCAAGAAGTCTGCACACCCCTGGGGCTCAGGAACAGCACACCAGCAGAGACAGGAATCTTAACGAGCTGCTCCTGGAACCGTGCCATGAAAAGTTTGACGCGTTTTTATCAGTCACTTGTGGCTACTCATATATTCAGATACCAAATTATCCATGCTGTTGAGGGGGTCAAGAATAGAAGACGTGATCAAAATCCACAGGGAATCCGAAGCTTCATTTGCACCAATAGCTTTAGCTTGTACCTTCTTTCCTTCCACAAGTGTTCCCAGAACTTCTAATACTTTCTAATAGAAATGGATGGATGGTTGATCAGGGTAAACAGTCGAATGCGCAAATGATGGGAAGGAGAAAAGGAGGAGATAGCCAATGACATTGGTAACACCAACTGGCTGATTCATGCCTGAAAGATCCAGAGGTGACCATGGCACTGTTTTTGAAGGGTAAAAAGAAGTACTGGTATAAATGGACTGGGTATTGACAAGTATTTTTCAACTGGGGGCCTGAGATATGTTTGGTATGTGCTAGTTAAACTTAAAAGAGAATCTGGCAATTAAATGTTCTCAAATATATTTCTCCCAAGTCCTGGTATTCTTGAAAAAGTCTTCGGAATGGTGGGATATTATGCCATAAGATGTGTTCCCATGCAGACTGGCAGTCCCAGAGAGGGTGATGGTATCCACAGAAATTCAGAAATTCTAAGCAAGTAGGGAAATAGATTGGTTTCTTAGCAACATTTGAGAGTGATCAATGTCTTTCTTGCAGGTAAGAACTTAGCAAGGCAAGGCTTTTATTGCCAGCATTTTAAGTGCCAGGAAGAGTGCAGGGAGCCATCACTGTAAGACATTTTGGCTCCAAAATGTGCCAAGTAGGGTCCACATCAATTGAATAAGAAAAAAAGCCCTGTTGGAACTAATCAAGTCAATGTCTAGGTCCAGAATACATTGTGCTTTTGCTTAAATCCTGCTTTTTCCAGATAACTGAAATCAACTGACAGAAAACTCCACTGTTAGAGGCTGCAACTTCACAAACATTTGAAAGGAAATCCTTTTCAACAGAAGAACTTCAAACCAGAAAATACTAAGTTCCTGGAAGGATAAGCATAGTTTTGAGTTTGTTTCTATTTCTCCAAACCAAGAATTTCCTTATTCGAACTGAAGAGATCTAACAGTTGTTTGTTTTGTTTCGGTTTTCCTATTTCAAAAAGTCCTTGGTACATCAAGGGACTGGCAACCATTCCTGATTGGCCCCTAGATACTCTGTCCACCCTGGAACAATCAGCACTCATCACCAAGGCTTCATTAGGAATTCACTGTGGGAAAAGGAGGTGTCTTTCTGAACCAGTTGGCAAAGAAAACCATTCTCATACCTGCATTTTCTCTCCTGAAGACAATAGAAAAATAAATCAATAAAAATTGTTTCATAAAAGAGAGGCCAAATAACATTATGCATTTGCCTAAAGTACACAGGGTCACAGATCCACTAACTTAAAACAGCCCCAGTTAGAAGCCAAAGGATAAATAAGAGCAATCAGTATTGCTGTCTGGCTCCTACTTCTTCCTGGGTTTCCGTTTGAAGAAAAACAGGGAAGGGGGAACATTTTCCAATATAATTTTTTATAGGTGAAAACTATTCAAATACGATATGTTTATGCATTTTGCAAGTTTGGCAACGTGAAACAGATCACCTCTTTTGTGTTCATTCCTTCCTGGAACCATACATCATCCTGACTCATGCCTTAACCCAATGAAATCAATCCCTTTCTTTTTCCTTTCTCATTTCTAAACCTCATAAGCTGTCTTGCCCATGGATAGCAGAAAGCTTAAGCTTCTTTGGACTTATACTGCATATCTTCAATTGAATCTACAAAAACAGTGAATTTTAATAATTTCCCCAAATTCCTACTCCTATTGCCTTTAACAGAACGTTAGAGGTAGCTACTGTATAATCACAGTAGCCTCTTCTGAACCGCCTTGGGTTATTTTTCTTTTCTGCTTTTCTGTCCCTTATATACAGAATACACGTTTACCTAAACCTTCTCCCTCCCAGTCTAATTCAAAATGAAATGGAAATAAAAATCATAAGCTCAAACCTAAGAAAACTACATTATCTACACTAAAGTTTGAGGATAAGACCATCTCCTTACATTATAGTTGTAATGTGGTGAATTCACACTGTATCAATTCTTTTTCATCAAACTCGTTTGTGTACTTCTTCAGTCTTAATTGTATGCCATTTAAAAATCTATTATTATTCCTCCCAGAATGGCTAATCATTTACACAGCACACCATTAGTTACAGACTGTCCTCTAGGAACTTGACCTAATTCATCCTTTCTGTATCTGATTCCTATTACAGATTTCCACTTCTATGCATTACCCTACCCACTCCTCTTCAACCTTCTAGCAGACATTAAATATAGTTAGTAACTGGACAGGTCATAAGGCAAACTGTCTAAACTGCCCCTATAAAATATGTGGAACATCTTTTTCCTCCAGACAACATTTCTACATTTAGAGAACAGAAAGTTCTCTAAACATATACCAAGCAATGTGCAGCTTAACCTTAAAAAGTTAACTATAAATGAGCTGCGTGGTGGGGAGAAGGAAATTATAGTGAACAGCAGACACCTTGGAATTAGGATTTTGTGACCTGGGCTTTATGCTGTCACTATCACAGCCTAGTTGTGTGACTACGGACATTCCACCAGATGACCTCCAAGTTCCTTTCCAGTATTAAATTTCAAAGGGAATTTTAAAGAGATTCATTTGTGTAGGAGATTACCAGAAAGATACAGGAGTCTCATGGCCTCTGTTAACACAGCCCCACAAATTTAGTTATATTCCTTGTTGCATGTCTTTGGGAGTAAGCCATCTGCTGTAAAGTGAACTGAATTCAAAACTTGTTCACAGTCCTCTAAAAATATATAGAGAACATAGTGTTAAATTTTCAGGCAAGTGGCAAAAAAAAAAATTTATGATTTTAGTAATCGTCCACACTACAATATTTCCTTCTAAAAGCACTGGAGAGTCTCATTTAACATAATCATCGTGGTCTCTATTTTCAGATATCTGAAAGATGTTGATCCCTTAGACCATTCTCTCTAACTCAGTCAGGAATGGCCATGGAATGCCCCTCCTGAGTGGAAAAGCCAACTTCTAAGCAGCATCTGAGCAGAAACGCTATTGCAGTGCCTTTCCATATTCCTTCCCATCCTAGACGCCATCACTGTCCTGTGTCCTGTAAGAGGAATAGCAGGTATGATTGAGCTCTCAGGTAAGAGGCAGCCACCCATCTATTGGAAAAGATTCCAGGTCTGTTATCCACTCTCTCTGCCCCCACTTCTCCCACCTCCTCCTATCCCCCACTTAAATCATTAAATCTGTCAAATGTTTTAGGCACAGCTATGGCAAAACTGAAAGTTTACTTATTAAATTGCAATCAGCATTTCTAGCTATTCACATTTTTAAAGATGCAGCCTAGTGTCTGAACAAGATCCCTAATGAGATTCCTGCACACAGATGTTCATAACTTTTTTTCCTTTTTTAAAAGATACCTTCCATCTCTAAACTTTCATGATTCTCCTGAGAACCCCTGACCATTCAAAACTGTTAGGAGAGTGCCTGGAAATTCCTCCCTTCCACCATAGGCCATTCTGTGGATGAGATGGTCTCTTTTTTGTAGAGTTATCCTAATATTCTGCCCCTCGACCTCACACACCCCACAAAACCTTCCTATGTACAGATGTATTCATTACTCCTCTTAAAAGTAGTGAGCTAATAGTTTTCTATTACTGGTTTGCCACACTTTTTTCCTAGTGATGGTTTCATATTTAATTTCATTTTTTTCAAAACAGAGGAAGCATTCCTAAGTCTTCAAATTTTCACCAAGTTGAGATTAGTACTTACTAATATGTATATCAATTAGGATTCATTTAAGTGCAAGTAACAAAAGATACAACTAAAAGTAACTTTAACAATCAAAATGTTATCTCATATAACAGTTAGAAGTAGCGCAGTTACTGGGTTAATTATTTCAATAGCACAATGATGTCATTATGACTCAGGCCCCTTCCCTAACCAGTTCTTAACTCTGTATGTTATCAGCAGCCATTATGGTTGCAAAGTGGCTACACTTACGCACTCATATCAAGTGGAAGAAATAAGGGAAAGCCCTGCCTTGGATTTCTTTTTAAGAGCAAGGACATCTTTCCCAAAAAACTCCCTCAACAGTCTTCTCTGTTGTCCCATTGGCCAGGGTTGGATAACACATCCATTCCTGAACCAGCCTCTGATAAGAGGCATGGAATTATCATGATTGGCTTACAACACTAACCCCGAGCTGCCCAGTGTCTGGGAAAAAAGGAGGTGGCGTGGGGAATATGTTAACAAAAAGAGGGAAGGGGGCTTCCCTGGTGGCGCGGTGGTTGGCAGTCCGCCTGCCGATGCAGGGGACACAGATTCGTGCCCCTGTCCAGGAAGGTCCCACATGCCGCAGAGCGGCTGGGCCCGTGAGCCATGGCCGCTGAGCCTGCGCGTAACGGGAGAGGCCACAACAGTGAGGGGCCCGCGTACAACCAAAAAAAAAAAAGAGGGAAGAATGGCTTTTGGGTAGATATCCAACGATGACTGTCACACATTGGTCTAAGGCATCAAAAAACACTTTCCCACACATTGTTTCCTGGTTTGACCTTCACTACAGTGCTGTGAAGTTAAGATGACAAAACCAATAGGTAGAAATAGAGGCTCAAATAGGTTAAATGATTTACCCAAGATCTGATAACTAGTTAGTGATGGAGTTAGTATTCAATCTCAGTTTTTCTTGGCTCCAAAGGCAAAGCTTTTTCCACTCTACTACACTGCCTGGATTTAATCTTTTTAACCTGATGATCCAGGTTGTGGGTAGTTCAAAGATGAGTGGAGAGTAGGAGAAAAGAGAGTGATTTCCTCTCCCAGTATGTAGATACTGTGCCGAGTAAACACTCTTGCTCTTTTTTGTAATCCTTCTCCATCCTTCCTCCATCCTCCACACAAAAGTTTTTCATTACTCTCTTGAGGGAAAGTGTAGAAGGAGTAGCTTGTACAACATCTAAATAGCCTGAAGCGTGCCCCAGTTTGCCTGAGATAGTGCCAGTGTGTAATTTATCAATAGATAATTTCACTCAAAAGTGTCCATTTAGATAACGAGTTATATAGTCATGCTAATTATGAGGTCTCATGATTCCCATACCTGGAGGATATGGGAAATATTAGCAAGTTAATATTAACACCTTGGAGAAAATATCTTGGCTCCCTATGAATCTTTTATTCATGACTGACCTCAGTCTTCTCCATCACTCATGCTCACTTCATTTCTCATTGTACCCCTCACTCAGCTTCAAGCATGCTAATCCTTACGCTTTCCCTACCCTTCCACTGCAGCGGCCACCTATCATCCCAAAATGTTCTCGTTGCTGTGCTTGAATTTTTACATTTTATCTCCAGCTCAGGCTCCTCCTAACGCCTCCCTAATGAATCCGGCCAACATCAACCAAAAAGCCATCATGAGCAAACTTCCCTCATTCTGTTCACTCTCCCTCTCCCCTTCACCCTCAATTCTTGTGGCCATTTTGTCCAAAGATAGTTACTTCATTTGTGTATTTTCCAGTAGTTTTGCAAATAGATGCTCTGCCTCCCTAAATAAAGCGTAAGGTCTTTAAGGGTAAATGTCCCATTTTCTAATTCTTTTGCATTGCCCAAAGCATCTATTATTCTGTCCATTGTGGAGAATCTGTACATGCTGACTGAATAACCTACGTTGCTATATGTAGCAACAGAGAATGTCCATAATGGACATTACTTTCAGAATTATAGATAATACCTTGTGAGGCAGGTGTCCCTGCTACCCTCCCCCAAGTTATTTTAGTCCCATTGAGCCTATGTCTGCAACCTCTAAGTGGATTTTTTTAAATGCAGCTAGAGTTACAACTGAACCCAGGTTAGGGTCTGTGCCGAGTGGTCACTGAGATTTTTTCCATTGTTTATGACTATACAAACTGAATCCTAACACCACCATTCTAGAGTCTGCCAGTCTAGCAGACTTGGACTTTCCATGCTAATTACTACTGCTTTTCCTCTATGGAAGAAGGAACTGTTTTATTTAAAGTTTCATTTTTCCCTCGTTTACCCAAGTTTGCCTTGTTAAAAGCCTTTGGATCTAGATTCTACTGGGCGTTTACTCTTGAAGCTGGGACTACACTGCGTAATTGGAACACTCCAATGTGAATCCTAAGAGAGTCCTCCCAGAGAGTATGGCACACCAAATTTCATTTCTGCCAAGAAGTAAATAGAAGGTTTAGAACTATCTAAGGGGGATGGGCAGTTCTTGACATGCACCAACTGTCCCTCAAGACTGCATAAAACAGATGTACAGAGAAATACCTTTTCTGCCCCTCTCCTTTCAGCTGCTAACTTCCCTGTTCTCCTGTTACATATATTTACTTATTTGCATAAAAGGTATCATTTGCAAGCCTTACCTCAGAGTGGCAACCAGCCACCCCAGTTTTACTAGATAACATATTTTTCTACTTGGTATTTCCCCAAATACATTGAATTGCAGTGTATCTGCTTTTTCTTTTTTTTAAGCGAATCAATTTCATGTTAATCTGTTGCCTACATCTTTGTGAAATACTCACTGGATAAAGCTTGAACTATTTTCTATTTTGCAACAATGCCACTGAGACATCTTGGGGGAAGCCCCTTGATTATTCTAACTCACTGCAGTGTTGTGGAAAACAGAATCATATACACAAGTGAAATTTCACATTCAGAACATCCACTACTCTTCTAAGTATGGAATACTCCTGATTAGATATGCATATATTCATTGACTGTGTTGCTCAACTCCTTATTTTAGAGAGGGCCAATAACCCTCTTGTTAAAAACTACCATGTGGCATTATTACAAAGTCAAGGTTGCATGAGGGTTTTGGAAATTCCAAATGATATAAATGTTTACAAGGGCCAAACTTTTTTTTTGACATCTTTAAGCTTTTTATTTTTGAACGCTAGGCAGCATTTTGTGCCATTGTGATGGGAACCTAATGGCTAATGTGAAATAATGCTGTCATGTCATTTAAAAGGTTAATGAAAATGTAAAGAGGAAACTTTAATACTGCATAAATACAAATAAAACTCTCTTTGAGAAAAACTCATCTGGGTTAGGGTGGCTTGCTTGAAAAATTCTCTTGGCTGTCCATCATCTCTGAATAATTATTTCACTCCTCTGTCTTTACCCAAGGAGACTCAACTTGAGGCAAAGATCTTTACACAGTGATTCAGGAGGTTTGGGAAAGCAGGACTCATTAGGCTAAAGATTGGGAAAATTACTATCCTGCCAGCAATGGAACATCTCTTTGGCTACCACCTCACCTAAACCTTGATTGAATCCAAAAATTAGCTGAACTTTCCAAACCAGTCTCCTGCTATTTTAATTCACAGCACCCTGTACTACATAACTGGATCTTTCAAAAGCAGGTGCTACATGTATACAGAAAGAAATGCATACCTTCCGTTGCCTCTCAAAATCCGTTATGCTAAATTCACCAAATATGTTAGAAGATGTTAAGTGTTTTGTTCCTTGTGTTTTTTAATCTCCACTAATCATTTTGCTGAATTGTCTATTACCCTCCTACTAAATGTGAATCAGCTAATTCCTGAATGGCATTACACAGCTCTTGTAAATAAAATAACCCCTTTTGCCCTCTTTATTTTTCAGCAGGCAGAACTCCTTTAATTACAGAGGTACATAAATTACAATATATTAATGTTCTTTTGCTCTTTTGACATAAGCATCTGCTTTCTTACATAAGCAGATAATACTTTTGTATACCTACCAGACCACTAAAAAGCTCAAGGGCAAGAATGAGTATTTCCAGAAACCTACAGGAATTTTAATGAAATGAGACGGGTTTCACCAATGCCAAGAAAGAAGAGGTAGACTCCTTACTTTTGTAATCCAACTTTCTATTTTGTATCAGTATATACTGTATTTTCTGATTGAAACTGCTGTTCTCTCTAATGAAACTTGTGCTTTTCTGTAGTTGCTTTTTACATTTGAAATCAAAATTTCATACAGTATGCTTGACTTGTACCCTTTCTGTTAGGAATTTGATTAAATATCCTAACCTTTCATTAATTCCTTTTTACATGCTTAAAGTATTTGACGTTAGGCCTTTGCTATCTCAAAAATGATCTGTGGACAAAATCCATGAAGCCTGGAGACTGTGATTTATACACATGAAAGAAGAAATAGATTTCCCGTTTAGCAGTGAATCAGTGACCAAGAAGCTGTTCAGTGTCTTCTGATTACTGACCCTTTTACCCTTCATGGCCTTTTTTCTACTCATCATTCATTGAGTAATCATGTATTCTTGTAAAATGCAAAATCAACTTACATGCAATCAGGTATGGACACAAGAAATGCTTGTGCTCTCGATTTCAGGACTCACAGTCTCATACCTTAGGACTCACGGGACTGTAGTTTACTCATTATTTTGTTAATAGTGTGGCTTTGCTATAAAATAAGTTGCTGTTTTCTTTGCTTTAGTACTACAAGATTTTAAATGTTGCAGCAAATGAAAGAAAGAAAACACGTTTGAAGGCTGGTGTCAAAAACCATCAGCTGTACTTACAAAAGCCGTTGTGCAGCTTCTGAAATGAAGTTTATTGCTGTAAATATGTACAATTTATGTTAGCCTGTTTATTCCTAAAACACAAATAAAACTTTTTTTATTAAAAATGCCTACATATAAAAAGCTTACTTTGTACTATGTTTAAAAACATGCAAGATTTCAGGCATATCTTTTTATAATCCTTAAAAATGTTTAGAATTCTGAATCTTTCATTTGGGAGCTTTTATTATAAAATTTAATACAAAACAAAATCCCTTTATTTGGAAGAAATTCTTTGCAGTATTATCCAACAATTGGGAGAAAAATGCCAGCACTCTTCCAGGAGCTTATTTCTGTACCACTTTGATTTTTTTTTTTTTAATATTCTTTAAGATAACATGCCTTACAAACATTTGAACATATGGAGTGTTTACATATTAGGGAATAAAAAAAGAAGAAATGAAGTTTCCTTGTATTCAAAAATGATGCCTAAAACGGACTTTAATAGCATCCATTTGTGAGGTGCATTATGTCATATTTCTTTTAAAAATCTCCACTGTAAATATGAATAGTAGAGTTGGCCTATTTGTCAGTCTTTCCTAATTTGAAGACTTCCAAACTCTGAACTCATTCTCTCCCTTCACAAATAATATGTTGACAATAAAATAATGAACAGACAAAAGGTGTGAAGTTCATTTATCCATTAATTGGTGATTAGTAGAATAGCTTTTCAATAAGAGTCTAAATTCCAGCCTAGAGATGGCTTCAACATTCATCCAGCAATATAACTGGGAATCTGCACTTTATCATCAGAGCCTTGGCCTGCAGGGCTACCAGGGGTTTAGACACCCTACACTTGGCTACTCTTTCCAGAAGACTATGTTATACAACAGGAGAAAGAAATGGCCATCCAGTTTTATTTAAATTAGAAAGTAACAAATATATACATAGCATTTTTAGGATTTGCTATAGGGATTATAAATAAGAAGCAGCTAGCATAAGGTAGGGGTTTGTGTATCTCTGTTGTCACTAGTACCAGCCAAGAATATGGAGAAATTGGAACCCTTGTGCACTTTTGGTGGGAATGTAAAATGATGTCATGGCTATGGAAAAAAGTACGGAGATGTCTCAAAAAATTAAAAATAGAACTACCATGTGATTCAGCAATCCCACTTCAAGGTATTTAGCATAAATAATTGGAAACAGGCTCTCGAAGAGATATTTGCACTCCTGTGCTCACTGCAACATTAGTCACAATAACCAAGAGGTGAAAACAACTTAAATGTCCGTTGACAGATTAATGGATTTTAAAAAAATGTGGTATATACATGTAATGGAATATTATTCAGCCTTTAAAAAAAAAAGAAGGAAATCCTGAGGACATTATGGTAAGCATATGGAATATGGTAGCTATAGAAGGACAAAGGCTGCGTGATTCCACTTATGAAGTATCAAAAGTAGTCAAATTCTTGAAGCAGAAAGCAGAATGGGGATTGCCAGGGACTGGAGGAGGGAGAAATAGGGAGTTGCTGTTCATGGAGAGAGTCTCAATGCTGCACAACAATGTATATACATGTTAACAATACTGTTAACAATACTGTACTGCAGACAAACATTTAAGAGAGTAGATTTCATGTTATGTTTTTTGCCACAATTTTAAAAAAAGAAAGAAATGCAAAGTGGTATAGCCACTTTGAAAAAGTTTGACAGTTTCTTATAACATTAAACATTGTTGTGCAAAACTGGGGCTTCTCTGGGGGCGCAGTGGTTGAGAATCCACCTGACAATGCAGGGGACACAGGTTCGAGCCCTGGTCCGGGAAGATCTCACATGCCGCGGAGCAGCTAAGCCCATGCGCCACAACTACTGAGCCTGTGCTCTAGCCCGTGAGCCACAACTACTGAGCCCGCGTGCCACAACTACTGAAGCCCATGCACCTAGAGCTCGTGCTCTGCAGCAAAAGAAGCCTCCACAGTGAGAAGCCCGCGCACCACAACAAAGAGTAGCCCCCCCTCTCCACAACCAGAGAAAGTCCACGCGAAGCAACGAACACCCAACACAGCCAAAAATAAATAAATAAATTTATTTTTTAAAAAAACACAGTTGTGCAAAACGATCCAACAATCACATTCCTAGGTATTGTTCAGTTAGTTTCAAAACTTATGTCCACATAAGAACTTGCCTGTGCATGGTTACAACAGCTTTATTCATAATTGCCCCCAAAATGAAAAGAACCTATTTCCTTCAACAAGTGAATATAAACGGTGGTACACCTATACAACGAAATACTTCTCAGAGAGAAAACAGAAATGAGTTATTAAGGCAAAAAGACCTGGAAGAAAAGCATACTGATAAGTGAAAGAAGCCAGTCTGAAAAGACTACACACTACATGATCCCAACTACACGACATTCCGGAAAAGGGAAAGCTATAATGACATTAAGAAAAATCACTAGTTGGCTGGGGTTCTGAGGAAGATGGAGAGGGATGATTAAGTAAAGCATAGGGGATTTTTAGGGTGTTGAACTATTCTGTGGAGTCAGTACATGTGTTAGTTCACAACCTCGGGAGTTTCCCAAGTGTAATCAGAAACCAGCCCCCACCCATGCAGAGCAAGGATCTCTTGCCCTGTGAGAGGTGAACCACTCCAGATTAGTAGGTAGTGGTTTTAACAAGAAAGGCAACGTCCAAGACTTGCCTTGGGCGGCCACCAAGACAAGTAGATCTCTGCCTCAACCCACCCAAGTCTTAAAAGTTTACATAGAAGCCTTAACTGGATTCAGTCACATATACAGTCCAGAGAGTCTCAATACCACATTATCACCTCTGGGCAGGATCCTTGGGGCAGCTTGTGGGAGTGGAGAAAACAAGTGGAATGCACATTCCAAGGACAGGGGAGGGGGCAAGGAGCCTCCTATTGCCAGGGTCCAGCTCACGGGTCAACAGCTGGTCACATCCTCTCAATGACCTCCCCCAACAACATGACATTAGGCATTTGTCAAAACTCAGAACTGTTCAACAAAAAGAATACACCTTAATGTATGCAAATTTAAATTTAAGAAGCTGGGGGATCCCAGCAAGGAAGACAGATTACAGCAAAAAATCTCACTATTACAAATGTATAAAACGACCTCGTGAAGGGAGTGGGGGGGAGAGGTACTGACCCAAGTAACTTGGAAATGAGTGGAGTCTGTGAGACTAAAGGCAAAAGAAATAAATCCTTCCTGGGAAGAAAAAGAAAATTTCCCCCTCCCACACAGGGGTACAGATTAACAACCTTGACTGCTATATATATTCTGGAATGAATGGTGCATGGGGGGATTCAGGTTTCTCACTGCTGGAATGTGAATTCACAGATAAGGGAGGGTAGCAGGCTAGAATGATCCCCGTGTAATGAAGCAGAGTTGGAGACATCAGGAGGAACTCATGTGCAGCTTAATATACAGATGATTATATAAAGAAGTATTTATAGATATGTGTATATACACAGGTTAGTTTACATGCATGGATTTCTTTGTTCGGTCAGCTGAGAGGGCCCCAAAAAACAACAATGAGCACACCCAGCTTGGTTTCTAATACCATTCTTCAATAAACTGAACCAGGGCTTCTTGGAGAAATGGTTGATTCTAGGACTGGGAAGGAGATTGACAAGATGAGCGTGGAGCATCTAGTATTGCCAGGAAGTTAAGGAGATAATATAAAATAAATAAATAAAATCCACCTCAAGGGTATGTCAAAGGACAAAGGAGCCAAGTGAAGAGCTCCAAATGGCCAAAGCTGAAACAATTTAAGTAACAAGTAATACTGAATTATAACCCAAAGTATAAAATAAATATCCATGAGTCCATACTATATAAATGATTAAATTAATTAATAAAGAGACAAATCTATGTGGAAGAATTCCAAAGCATTTATGTAACTATTCGGACCTCAAGGAGGGGGAGCCTAATTCCTTAAGTCTGGGTTGTACATAGTGGCTTCCTTCCAAAGAGGACAGTATGGAAGAAGGAGAAATAAAGAATAACTTTACAGTGAAGAAACTTGACAAACACTACCTCCGCTGGGTGATCAAGGTCAATGTCAATTCATAAATACTGTTAAGAATCTGTACCCTTAAGATGATGTGATGTAAATGGCACTTTACCTCTGTGATCTTCCTGCCCAAAACCCACAAGCCCAGTGTACACAGGAGAAAATTATTAAATTCCAATAGAGGGGCATCCTACAAAATATCTCACCCATATTCCTCAAACTATCAAGGTCATCAAAAACAAGTATGGGAAATTATCACAGCAAGAGAAGCCTAAGGAGACATGATAAATATGAAATGGAATCCTGGAAGAGAAAAAGGACATTAGGTAAAAACTTAGGAAATCTAAATAAACTATGGAATTTAGTTAATAATAATGTATTGATATTAGTTCATCAATTATAACAAATGGACCATACTAATATGTTAATAACAGTGGAAACTGGATGTGGGGTATATGAGATCTCTTTGTACTATCTGCTTCATTTTTCTGTATATCCAAAACTGTTCTAAAAAAATTATTTACAAAAAAAAGAAAAAGAAAAAAAAGATAAGCCACAGATTAGGAGAGAATATTTAAATACTTTCAAGGCATATATATGATAAAGACTTGTATCCAGGCTATATAAAGAATTCCCAAAACTCGGAAGAAAACAATCCAATTTAAAAATGGGAAACTGATCTGGACACTTCACCAAAGAAGATATACAGACAGCAAATAAGCACATGAAAAGATACTCAACATCATTAGGGAAATGAATATTATTAAAACAACAATGAGACACCACAACACACCTAAGAACAGCTGAAATTAGAAAGACTGACCATACCAAGTGTTAGCGAGGCGGTGGAGGTGGAACTCTCATAGACTGTGGTATGGAATGTAAAATGTAAAAATCACTTTGGAATACAGTTTGGCAGTGAAAAGATAAACATACACCTACCACATGATCCAGCCATTTCACTCCTAAGTATTTACTTCCAAAAGAAAGCATATGTCCATACAAAGACACATACAAGAATGTTCATAGCATTCTGTGTATTGTAACAGCCAAAAACTGTTAACAACCAAAACATCCATTAACAGGTGAACAGATAAACAAATGATGGCGGAATTCTACAACAGAATACTTCTCAACAATAAAAAGGAATGAACCACTGATATATGCAGTATCATGGATGAACTTAAAATAATACTGAAAGAAGCCAGATCACACAAAAAAAGAACATACTGTATGATTCCATTTATATTAAACTCTGGAAAATGGGAACTCATCTAGAATGGCAGGACGCAGCTCAGTGGTCGTCTGGGGGTAAAGGGCACAGGAGTAAGGATTACAAAGGAGTAGGACGACACTTTCAGGAGTGACTGGTTGTTCACCACCTTGAGGTGACGCTTTCATGGGTGTGCAGACGTCAAAACTGATCAGACTGCCCACTTTAAATATGTGCAGTCTAAGTCAGATTTCAATAAAGCATTTACATATGGTAATGTAGTAATAACATAGTGAGAGAAGGACTAAGCAGAGTAAGGGTTTTCCCTTCTCAAAGGAAGGACTTTGTGGAGGGTTGAAATTCTGAAGGGCCCTATATCAGTATTATTGCAAGTGCTCGCCTACAAACTGTTACTGGTCCACAACGACATAAGGAATTTGCACAAGAAGGTAAAACAACTACCTCCCAAAGCACGCTGGTTAGTTCAGCTGATTTTTTTTTTTTCCTGGCCAAAATTTCTCAGTGAAGAAAGAAGTATATTGATGAACATTGTGGCACAAGCTCCACATCTAATCACCAAGCTGTAACAAACAGTTCATAGAGTGGCATTAGCCTACAGACACGTTTTGAGTAGCACCGTCTGAACTGCACTCACTTTTGTTAATCTCACTAAGCCTACCCTCATCTGTACGATGAGAATTAGAGGGAATGCTCTGGACACCTCGAATAATAATCTGATGCTCTAATGAATTATAAATCTTGCAAAAATCAGATACCAATGATGTGTTATTGAGTTATGTAGAAAGTCATCTGAAATAAAGCAATATATAAAAATAAAATATTTTTTATTTGCTCAAAATGCTTGTTTTTAAAGTTAACTGAAATTAAAAATGGTCTGTTTTCCAATGAAGTTGTTAACATCCAAAACTTCATTAAGAGTTTGTAACAAATTAAGAGTTTACAACAAATGTGGTCTATATACAGTCTTAGCTGACATTTTGATAGTAGTGTATACTCTATACAATGACATGTATTCTTTTTATCAGAGCATACTCTCCTGATCAGACACAGAAATACAGAAGTTACAGTGTTATTTTCATTTTTATCTATGTTCTAATATGAGATTTTAGTTTCTAGAATTCAAAACTCAAAATTGTTCACACAGATTTAGTGTTTTTTTCTTGTCTGGAGCACTTCTCTAAGAAATTTTACATTTTATAAACTTTCCTTTGAAATACGAGAAAAACATGGAATCTCCTGAGTTACAGATGTAGCTTATACATTCTTTAAAAGTTATTTTTTTCAAATATTACAAATTAACCATATATATCCATAATAAACATCCTTGCTATTCACATAGTTCTTTAAGCAATATTCAAGTATATTTGTGCTTGTAAGTTTCCATTACTTTAGAGCCTACTTTTAGCTTTCAATGAAACTGTATATCTGTAAAGGTTTCTCAAATATGTAATAAATGAGCAAAACAGTCATTATGAAAATATAAACTGCTATTATAGCCTTTTCATCTTTCATGTTTTTATGCATTTCTTGTCAACCATATAATTTCCTGTTCTTTAGGGAAGTTGATAAATTGTTGTCTTTGTAATCTCAACACTGCTGCTTTCTCAGCAGGCCAAAAGAGTATATCACAGGTTTCCTAACACATGGTATTCACTCTGCCGTATCAGTTGTAGCAGTGGAATCCGATAATATTGGTATTCATCACTTCCAGTTATTTCAACTGCAGGACCACCTTAAAACACAAAGGGAGGGAAGGGTGGGAATCAGGTTATCCCAGAATGATGCCAGTATCTGCTGAATGAGATGCTTTGAAATCTCTGAAGAAGGGGCTGGAGAACTGACAAGTACAATGCACAGAAGGCACAGGTCTGCCAGAATCCATGCTTCAGACCCATCTAACATTTACACCAGGCTCTGCCACACACGTCTCCAGACTTGTAGCCTCATCCAAAGGCAAGCCAGGCTACCAGTTTGTTACTGGGCACGTGGACCAGTCATCAAGGCACCACGATGGCCGAGTGACTGCACAGTATGGAGGGAAGATGAAGTATACCAGAGTTTCAAAAAGATCGAGCCAAGATGGGTTAGTGGCAAGAGAGGTTGGTAAGAATAACTGACTTTAATCCTTGAGACACGATCACTAGAGACGACGCTCGACAACAAGGAAAGGAACATACGCAACGTAGGGAATTATGTCTTCCTCACGGCAGCAGTTTCTACTGTCTAAATACTATTTTTCACATTAGTTAAACACTCGGAATTGTTACTGTTACTTAGCCATTCCTTTGTAAATGTAAAGCTTTTGGTCCTTCATTAGCTCTATTTTGTCTCAAGCTGATTTCTGTCATAATAACTACAAACCATACTTTGTCTCTGGGACTTAAGGCGATTTTCTACCATTTGTCCAGTAAATAAGACAATCTTTTCTTCAAGATCATTAACTATTATTAATCATTAAATGTCTTCAGAAAAATTTTTTTACCATTAATGAGCACTGGAGCAAAACAAATCTAGCTGTTATTCTTTAAAAAAAATAACCACTTGATAAATTATGTTCTATTAATGTAAATTAAATTTATAATTAGTGTAATATCTAAAACTAGAGAAGAACATATCAAAGTATCTTCTGTGCTTGACATAAAATATCAGGAACAAAAGAAATATTAAACATAAATGATTAGTTTTTCTTATATTGCTCTAATGGTATCAATCAGAAATTAAATATTTTGAGCCATACAAAAAAATTAAAACACATACCTTATTAGCTGCTTCCAAGGAATTTATTAGATTCTGCAGCTCTTCTTTACTCATTTCAACAGAATACGGCTTGACTTCACCATTTTCTTTCACATCTAGATGAAGGTTTAAAAGTGGCATTTGTAGTGTAGCAATCTTGTCACTAGAAAGTGCAAGCTGTTTAAAATGAGAAAAATACTAATTAGTAAGTAGTATTAAAAAGGATTATATTACATATGCATCAGAGCTTACAAACAACACGTTAGAAAAAAGAGTACTCCTGTTTGCTATGAAGTACAGGGAAATGTGAAAGGAATAAAAGAAATTAAACCCATGCCAAACCAGCATATATCTGATGAATAGAAAAAGAAAAGAGAGAAAGTAGTTTAGGGGAAAAAGACAAGCAGTCAGGATTTTATGGTAGGAGGAGAAATCTAGAGCAGCGTTATGGCTGGGAAGTACTGAATGGGTCCAATGCATCAAGAAACAAGAGAATTTTAAAGAAGTGTAACGATAACAACAGGATGAAAGTCCGTGTACAAAGATAAAACTAAAAACACCGTGAAGTCTCAGAAATTAAGATGCTTAAATAATGAGCAGATAACTCTCTATTAAACTATTGAAAAATGTTATCAAGATACCATCTTTGATCAGAGCCACTCAACAAAAACATAGGACACTATTACCTCTTCTACTTTCTGTCTAGAGGAAATGGAAGAACCAACTGTTTACGATACTAAAGCTTTTTGAAACAATCATCATAGCTTCACTGGCAGATGGCAAAGAGAAACTCAGTTTTCCTGGAATCTGAGCCAGTAACCCCACAATAACTGAATTTTGGAGTGCTACCACTTGCAAAAGTTTACTTGGGCAATAGTAAAGGACTCCCTCCCTGACAACCAACCTCAAAGGATCTCCCTTGTGGTGCATACACTACAGGACCAAACAAACCTTCACGTAGCTCCTCCATCCTCTCTCCAAAATACAGGACCCATAATATCCGAGAAAGCATCACCTTCAGGTTGTCCGCCTCATCAATAATTCTCCTCAATATTTCCAACAAGTGGTTTCCCAGCCTATGTTTGAGTACCAGCTATGAGAAGGAGTGTGCTAACTCAAAAAGAGGTTAAAATAATTTTCAGGGCTTCCCTGGTGGCGCAGTGTTGAGAGTCCACCTGCCGATGCAGGGGACGGGTTCGTGCCCCGGTCCGGGAAGATCCCACATGCCGCAGAGCGGCTGGGCCCGTGAGCCATGGCCGCTGGAGCCTGCGCGTCCGGAGCCTGTGCTCCGCAACGGGAGAGGCCACAACAGTGAGAGGCCCGCGTACCACAGAAAAAAAATAATAATTTTCAGATACGTATAGTGGTTAAATTATTATTTCTTAGGTTGAATTGAAACCTATCTTATTACAAATCATATACTTTAGCCTTTGTCCTATTCGCCAGAGCCACAGAGTACATATCTATTCCTTCATCTACATGACTTTTAGTCCTTTAATGACTTAAAGCTTTACTTAATTAAATTTATTATACTTGTAATTTATTATACATGGTTTAGATGTCTGCAGTGCACTTACTGATGCCCAAGTTAACACAAAAGATGTAATTTTAATTATCTTTGATACATTTTTAGGAAAATGTATTCTCAAAAATACAGAAATTTTAGATATATATTATAAAAAATAAATCTATTCAAAAAATGAAATAAAAAGCATAAATACTCATAAATAAATATATTCTCACCTTTAACTGCCAATCAAAATCCTGTAGCTGTGAAGAGGAAATATCAACTATTTCTTTCAACAGAGCCTGCTTGATTTCATCTTTCCTACTTTTTAAGCATTTCATGATAGCTTCTTGATGAGATGAATTCAACTGATCCAACTGCTGAGATATCTATGAAAATAAAAATAGATGGTTAGAAAATAAGTGGAAGGGCCTTTCTGTTTATTTTTTTAATTTTTATTGGAGTATGGCTGCTTTACAATGTTGTGCTAGCCTCCACTGCACAACAAAATGAATCAGCCATACACATAGAGATATCCCCTCCCCTTTGGACTTCCCTCCCATTTAGGTTACCCCAGTGCATTAGGCAGAATTCCCTGTGCTATACAGTATGTTCCCATCATTTGTCTATTTTATACATAGTATTGATAATGTATACGTGTCAATCCCAGTCTCCTAATTCCTCCCACCCCACCCCTTTCCCCCTTGGTATCCATACATTTGTTCTCTACGTCTCTGTCTCTATTTCTGCTTTGCAAATAAGACCACCTATACCACTTTTCTAGATTCCACATATATGCGTTATTATACGATATTCGCTTTTCTCTTTCTGACTTACTTCACTCTGTATGACACGCTCTAGGTTCATCCACGTCTCTACAGATGACCTAATTTCACTCCTTTTTATGGCTGAGTAATATTCCACTGTATACATGTACCACATCTTCTTTACCCATTCCTCTTTTGATGGACATTTAGGTTGCTTCCATGTCCTGGCTATTGTAAATAGTTCTGCTATGAACACTGGGGTGCATGTGTTTTTTTGAATTATGGTTTTCTCTGGGTATATGCCCAGTAGTGGGATTGTTTGGTCATATGGTAGTTCTATTTCTAGTTTTTTTAAGGAACCTCCATACTGTTCTCCATAGCAGCTGTATCAATTTACATGCCCACCAACAGTGCAAGAGGGTTCCCTCTTCTCCACACCCTCTCCACCATTTATTGTTTGTAGATTTTTTGATGATGGCCATTCTGACCAGTGAGGTGATACCTCCTGGTAGTTTTGATTTGCATTTCTCTAATGATTAGTGATGCTGAGCATCTTTAGGGCCTTTCTGTTTAAAATGTAAACAACAGTCACACTCTCACATACCCTTTAAAATAGTATCAATAAATGAAAAAAAAAACTTCTATAACCATGAAACAATAAGATGAGGATGCATAACCAATAAACAAGAGGTTTTAACAAATTTTTGCAAAACAGAAAGTAAAAAGGGCTGACCAGTGAAGCAGAATAAGAGTGAATACACTTGGAAACCACTAAAGCTGGTATACCTATATTAATGTATCAGAAAACAGACTTTATGAAATAGAGCAGGATAGCAAAAGGGTTGCTCAACAGAAATACATAACAATCATAAATGTGTGTGCACGTAATAACACTTCAAAATATATAAAGCACCAAAACTTGGCAGAAAAAGAGAAATGGGTAAATCAACTTTCATAATTAGAGATGTTAACAAAGCTCTCAGTAACTGATAGAAAGAGACAAAAAAATCAGTAAAAATATTTCTGCTTAACCTAACTACACATAGAACACTACACCCTACGATTGCAGAATACATATTATCTTCAAGTGTATAAGGGACATACCCAAAAATGAAACATATGCTGAACCATGTCGCAAATCACAACAGATTTCAAAGGATTGGAACCATACTATTTATATTTTTGAGCCACTGTGTAATTAAATCATAACTGAAAAAAAATTCCAGCATCTGAAAATTAAGCAACATGGTAACACAGTACTAAGTGACAAAAGAAATAAATCTTGCACAAACTTTCAGAGAAAAAGGAAAAAAAAACAAAACAAACAACTTCCTAATTCATTCCATGAGACCAGAATAAAACTTTATATTCTGAAAAAAAAATTATAGGAAAAAAAAATTATGGGCCAATATCACTCAAATATAGATGAAAAAATCCTAAACAAAATATTGGCAAATCAAACCAAAAGATACATTAAAAAAGATAATACATCATGACCAAGTTGAGTTTATTTTGGCAATGTAAGGTTAGTTTAACATTCAAAAATCAATGCAAGGCATCACATTAACAAAATAAAGGTGAAAATAATAAATTCAGGAAAAAAGCATTTGATAAAATTCAATACCTATTAATGATAAAAATTCTTAGCAAAGTAAGAATTGTAGGAAGCTTCTTTAATCTAATCACGGATACCCATAAAATCATACAGCTGACACACTAAATTGTGAAATAGTGAACACATACATTCTCTGTAAGGTCAGGAACAAGGCACTGCTTTTCTTTTTTCCCCAAAACTGTCCTGAAATTATAAGCCAGTGCAATAAGAGGGGAAAAAAAGAAATAAAAGGTATTAAAATTGAAAAAGAAAATGATTGCATACAAAAAAAATCCAAAAAAGTTTATAAACCATTATATATAAATTTAGAAAGACTGTTGGACACAAAGTATATAAAAATCAACACTGTTTGCACATACTAGCAATATGCAATTGGAGAGCAAAATTAAAGAACAGTTACTTAGAAATAAATCCAACAAAATATTTGCAAGACCTCTACACTGAAAACTACAAAATATTAGAGCAAAACTGAAGTTAATCTAAATGAATGGAAGGTTATACCATATTCATAGATCAGAAGGCTCAGTACTGTTAAGATGTCAATTCTCTCCAAAACAGTCTAGAGATTCAGTGCAATCCCATGCTATGCACTTAATGTCCCCTAAAAATTCATGTTAAAACTCTGACCTTCGGGCTTCCCTGGTGGCACAGTGGTTGAGAGTCCGCCTGCTGATGCAGGGGACATGGGTTCGTGCCCCGGTCCGGGAAGATCCCACATGCCGCGGAGCAGCTGGGCCTGTGAGCCATGGCCGTTGAGCATGTTCGTCCAGAGCCTGTGCTCCACAATGGGAGAGGCCACAACAGTGAGAGGCCCACATACCGCAAAAAAACAAACAAACAAATCAAAAAAAACCTCTGACCTTCAAGATGATATCAAGAAATGGGGCCTTGGAGAGGTAATCAGGTTTGGATGAGGTCATGAAGGTGGGACCCTCATGATGGGATTAGTGCCCTTATAAGAAGCACCAGAGAGTTTGCTTTCTGTCTCCACCCCTACCCCCACAGCCATGTGAGGACACAGTGAGAAGGCAATCATCTGCAGCAAGGAAAAAAGCCCTCACCAGGGACCAGAATCAGCCATACCTTGGACTTTGGACTCCCTAGACTCTAGAACTGCAAGAAATTAATTCCTGTTATTTAAGCTACTCACTCCAAGGTATTTTGTTGTGGCAGCCCAAGCTAATACTCCCCATCAAAATTCCAGCAGGTTTTTTGGTTAAAACTGACAAGCTGATTTTAAAATGCACCTGAAAATACAAAGGATCTAGAGTAACCAAAGCAATCTTGAAGAAACACAAGGTTGAAGCTCTTCTACTACCAGATATCAAAACTTAATGTAATATAGCTTTAACTCTACAATAATTAAGACATTGTAGTATGGGCAAACATAGACAAACAGACTAATGGAGTGAAAAAAGAGTCCAGATAGAGAACCATACATATATGGTCACCTGATTTCCGAGAAAGGCTGCACAGAAATTCTATGGGGCAAGGATGGTCATTTCAATAAATGGTACTAGGTCAAGTGAATATCATATGGAAAAATTTCAATTTGACCCCTACTCCATACACAAATATTAATTCAAAATGCATCAGTGACATAAATGTAAAAGCTAAAACAATCAAGCTTCTACAAGAAAGCATCCAAAAACATCTTCATGGCTCTGGCACAAATATTTCTTAAACACAGCATTAATATCACTAACCATCAAAAGAAATACTGACAAATTGGACTTGATTAAAATACAGAACTTCTATTCACCAAAAGATACTATTAAGAGACTGAAAAGGCAAGTAACATAAAAGATATTTAAAATACATATATCCAAGAACTCATATTC
Organism: Aethalodelphis obliquidens; assembly: GCF_003676395.1. Classification (NCBI taxonomy): domain Eukaryota; kingdom Metazoa; phylum Chordata; class Mammalia; order Artiodactyla; family Delphinidae; genus Aethalodelphis; species Aethalodelphis obliquidens. The sequence continues at coordinate 5,728,876 of NW_020837950.1, read as the reverse complement.
AGAATATCATCGAAATCAAAATGACATACATAACTCTATTTTTTTCCCAAGTGGGCAACCTACACAAACATGCCCAAATGACTTTTGACAAAGGTACAAAAGCAATTCAATGGAAGGATACCCCATGACCCTGCAATTTCACTTCAAGATGTTTATCCTAGAAAAGCTGGCCCATGTGTGTACGAAAAGACACATACAAAATGTCTGTAGCAGCACTATTCATAATAATGAAAGAGGCAATGACCCAACTATTCATCAGCAGGGGGACAGAAAAATAAGCCCTACTAATTCCTATCATCAAATACTACAAGGGGTTAAAATACATAAACCAGATCTACGTTCATGAACAGTGGTAAATCTAAAACGCAATGTTGCAGAAAAATTACAAATAGATACAAACATTACCATTGACAAGTTACACATTTAAACAGCTCAAATAATTGTATATATTGCTTAAAGATGCAAATATTCACACAATATAGAATACAAAACACGCACACAACTTCACAAGTGGTAATCTCTAGGGGGAGGGTGATATTTATGTGTATCTGTAATGCCTTGTTTCTAAAACACACACAAACCTGAAATACATAAAATAAAATTTTAACAACTGTTTAATTGTGGTAATGGGAATATAGGTGTCAGTTATATAACTTTCAGTTTTCTTCTATATGACTTAAATGTTTCACAGTTTTAAAATATACAAACAACCAAAAACAAAATTACAAAAATCCGGAACTTGCAGATTTTCCACTTACAATTATGAGGTTTTTATTGTTATCTATTATACACTTAATAATGATGGCCCTTGTTTTATATAGTGCCCTGAAGACCAACTTAATAAAAAAAAATCTGAATACAAATTATTTATTATTTATCATAAGGTATATAAATTTGGAATGAAGTTACCTCTTCATCAGATAAATTTTTACCAACTACAGCTTTGAAAAAGTTGGTAATGTCTTCTAGAACATGCATCCATTCTGTTGAATCCCAAACACTGTGATAATCCTGGTAGAGAGGATAAGTTCGGCCACAAATGCCATCAATTATTTTATGAAGAAGCTAGAGAGAAGAAAAAAGAGAAATAAATGTAATTGTAAGTAAAATTATAAAACAGATTTATCTTCCTCGTAGCACATAAATGGTGTTGGGAGAAGTTCATGTTACCTTCAGGAGCAGCTGAGGTTGAAAAGCAACTATCCTTAACATTATTTTATTAATTAAAAGTTAGAGGGCTTCCCTGGTGGCGCAGTGGTTGGGAGTCCGCCTGCCGATGCAGGGGACACGGGTTCGTGCCCCGGTCCGGGAAGATCCCGCATGCCGCGGAGCGGCTGGGCCCGTGAGCCATGGCCGCTGAGCCTGAGTGTCCGGAGCCTGTGCTCCGCAACAGGAGAGGCCACAACAGTGAGAGCCCCGTGTACCGCAAAAAAAAAAAAAAAAAAAAAAAGTTAGAGCTTCACACACACACACACACACACACACACACACAAAAACAGACTTTCTGTAATTGTCCACCTTCAGAAGCTAAAATAATTTTATAGATACACTGTTGTTTCTCCAACGTTCCTGGAAGGAAGATGGTGAGTGTACAAGTTTCTCCTTGGGATTCCTTAGACATCGGATTTATACCAATAACGAAAAAACAAGGTATGACTCTTAGATCAAAGTCTTTTAACTGTAGATCTACACACCTCTTCTCTCCGTTTTCCACAACACCCACACTTATTTCTTTTGGTCCAAAAAAAGCCCCTCGGTGCCTTTCTTTCTTTTTTACATTCCTTTCTCTCTACCCTACCTTAATGCCAGCAATGGAAACCCTAACACATATATAACTAAACAAAGTAATTAAGACTGGATTTTGGAACAAAACTGTCTAGTCTGAATCCTAGTTCCACTACATACTAGTTTTGCCAAGTTATTTAAACATTCTGTGCCTGTTTCCTCATGTGTAAAACGAGGATATCATCTATCCCTATAATGTTGTATGGATTGAAGAATACATGCAGATCACTTGGCACACTCCTGGCATTAAACACTGCTTGCCATTGTTATCCTTCATCATCTTATTATTATCATCATCATCACTATTACTACTACTACTACGGTACTACGTTCCATGCCTTTAACATATATTAACTGAGTACCTACTATACCAGCACTATTCTAGGTAAATGATAAATATGGTTATCCTTCTCAAGGGATATTTGTGTCTTGTAAGAAGCATACTTGAACCCAAACAACTTGGAAATGCATTTAAGCAGCAAGGCTTCCAACTCTTTTCTCCTGGATCATATTCCAGTCCATTTTAAGCAGTAACTCCTCTATAAACACCACACATATCGGAACAGAGATGAGCAACTGGTGACCCTACTTCCAAATGTTGGCTAAAGTACTATGTGAACAGAAATTTTATTTATCATAAATTAACCAACATTTTCAACTTGAAATTCATTCAAAATTCTCTACCTATATTTCACCTTATCCCAAACTGTCCCCCATGCTAAAACAAAACTCAGAACACAAACTGAAAAATAAGAGTGCTATCCTTTTGGAATATATTTTTTAAATTAATTCACAAATATGTAATGAGCACTTCATTCCAGTTATTAAACAAGTTAATGTAAATACAAAGAAAAATAACTATAACAGCTACCATTTATAAAGCCCGAGTTATGTACCAAACACTGTGCTGATCTTCACTGTAACTCTGTGAAGTAAGCCTTGCTATTATCCCCATTTTACAAATGAGGAAACTGAGGATAAATAAGGTCCTACATATCAGAGCCTCAGTCCATTAGAGAAAACTAATATATCAATAAATAAATGTAATTTAGGATGATAAGAGTTGTAATTCAAGTTTACAGAAGGTACAAAACAGCACAGAGGAAGGAGGGGAAAGTATGTCTTAAAAGGATGAGTAGTTGGCTAAACAGGACAAGGGTATTTCTAGTCACAAGCAGCTGCATATGCAGATAAAAGTGTAAAACCACATGGTGCAATTTGGGAGATGACAGCATACAAAGCTGGAGAGGTGGTGGAGGCCAAATCACAAAGGGCCTTGTACACAGTGCAAAAGAGCCGAAACTTTAATGTGTGTTCAACAGGGAACGAGAGGTTGCAAACCAACCTGTCCAGGTTGTAAGTTTTCAAAGACTACGTGGCGACTCCACCCCCCGGCCCGGGTCACTTGGTCCCGGCCGCTTGCGGGAGAGAACAGGCAGTCCCCACTCAGGTGCGGGCGCGGCCCGGCGGGCGTCTGCGTGCAAAGCGCCCGGAGAGGCCACTGGAAGCCGGGTCGCAGAGGTGGCGACCCAAGCCTCGGCCTCCTCAACTCTCCAGGAGACGCAGGGGGCGGGCCACCCGAAATCACACCCCTTCCTCCTCCTTCCCCTGGGAAGCAGGCGCGAGCCCCGCAAAGGCGTCCAGGTGGGACCTGCCCCGCACGCCAGGCCTTCCCGGAGCCCGGCCCCGCGCAGCCGCCCCTGGCGCCCTCCTCACCTGCAGGCCCAGCTCGGCAGGAAGCTTCTGCAGCCGCCACAAGGGAACCCCCTCTTCCGGCTCCATCCCTGCGAGTAGCGAGGCAGGGTCACATGACCACTCCTGGCGTCTCCTTTGAGGCCGCGGCTCGCTCACGTGACTCTACCCAGCTGGTCGGGGTGGGCGGGGCGGGTCGGGAGACGCTGGAGCCCTTGTGCGCTTGCGCAGAGATGGAGGCCTCGCTTTCCTTGTGAGTGAGGAAAGTACTTTCTGCCCGTTGCGACATTGAAACGTTTGTTACACACGCTTATGGTATTACGTGGAAGGCACATTCGCGAATCTCTCAAAGCAGTTGGTAACTTTGTTCAGAGTTTTATTAAACTTTCTCTGCACACTTAGAGTTATGGTTATCTTTCATTTCGGGGATTACAGGTGACTTTGATTCCCTTTTAGTTTTTCTAAATTTTCTATTCAAAGTTTTAGTTTTAAATGATTTTATTTAAAATGCTAGATTATGATTCCATCTAGTCCCTTTAATTTTGGCTTGAAAATTAGCCAAATCTTACCTGAACTCATCCCCTTCTTTCAACATCTTGCTAAATGCAAGCAATAACAACCGACATACGCTGATAATAATGTCTTCCGATCGCATTGCCTAGAACTAGTCTCAGTTGGCGTAGGTTCTGCCTTCCAAATTGTCAAAGGCAGTGCATAACATGAACCCCAGCTTTCTGGCCTGCCGCCATACACTAAATCAACTACATATTTTAGGTTATGTTACAGTACCTCCCACTCATACCAATTTCTGCGTTGGTCAGAGTAGGTTGACTAACAAAACAACACCAAAATTTTAGTAGCTTAACATAATATTTATTTTTTCGTTATATGTGTGTCAGTTTAATACAGGTATAGGTGGTTAGGAGGCTCTTTTAGTCTCCAAGACCTCAGAGTTCTGTCTGTTCAGTCACTGGGGAAAAAGCATGTGAAAGATCATATAGGAGATTTTTATATGCCAAATCTAGAAATGGGGAACATCATTTCTACCCGTTTCCATCAGCCAGAAGCCAGTGTCATGGTAGCAACTAACTGTAAGGGAATCTGGAAAATACAGTTTAGCTGTGTTCCCAAGAAGGAAAAGAAACAGTCTGGTAAACACACAGTTTATGTCTACAATAATCATGCTGTTCAAAAGACAACTGAGAATTTCTAATACGAGGTATATCAACACTGTTAACAATCATTCTCTTTCACAGTTTCATGTGGAAAAATCATGCTTGGTAGCTTATTGTTAAAGTAAAATATTAAACCAGGCTCCGACTAACATCTTGTACCTGCCTCAAATTAGTTTTGATTCAGGTTCATATTAAGAGGAAGGGCTGATAGGTTAACAATTCAATCAACCCCTTTTTGACTTATTGCCACAATCAGGTTAGATTAAAATCTGTGATTCTAGAAGTTATATCTGAGAGAAATCAAGAGGGTGAAACTGGCTGGTTTGCTGCTTAGGTAAAACTCTGGGCTATACTAATTTAGAATTATTACAAGAAAAGGTCTAGTCTTCAGTTTTTTATGTCCCCAGACTCTATTTTGTCATTTCACTCAAGATATTGACTCACCCTAACTGAACTCTTTTACCAGAATGTTACACAATAGGAATTGCTTCTCCTTAGTGTATTCTCGAAGAAAAACCTGTTTCTTTGAGTCTCCTTTTTGTTAAATGCCATACCCTTATAATTGCCTCTTATACCCTCTTGACCAATATTTAGGAAATATTCTGTTCTAGAGGGTTACTCTGGGAATTTCTATCCCCCATCATTGTGGGTCAAGTCTTACTAGTAAGTTTCAAACGATAACTTTCTTCTGTCCCTAAATTCTGGGCTCCCTATTTTCACCCACGAAGTGACATTAGCTTCAGTAATTACAATTTCTGACAAATGTTTGAGAAATCCAGAAAAGCTATTAACTCATTATTCAGAGTTGAAGGCATCTGTTAAGAAAAGAAATTGTCTGTAGTTTTCCACATCTGTTTCTCAGTTCAAACCTGCTTTTCAGGTTATCCTACAACTTGAAGTTGACTAATTTGTTCACCTTAATTAGATACGTTGCAATATAGATGTGCTTAGTGATTTGCTTTGCAATCTATGTAAAATTATTCCTGTTCATAAATTTCTGAGAGCAAAGAGGCTTCAAGTTTCAATGAGTTTAATTACTATCCTATAACCACACAGGAAATGTTGAAATGTTACATTGGCATTGGTTCTATTAAATTGAAACAAGTTATGGATAGCTAATTTGTAAAGACTTGGAAGATACTGGGTTTTATTTTGTCTATATAAACTCAGATTTGGCTGCCTAGGAAATGTGTCTTTTTTTCTTAACAACTTATTTTTATTTGTTTATTTATTTATTTGGTTGTGCTGGGTTTTAGTTGTGGCACATGAACTCTTAGTTGTGGCATGCAAGTGGGATCTAGATCCCTGACCAGGGATCAAACCTGGCCTCCCTGTATAGGGAGTTCAGAGTCTTAACCACTAGCCACCAGGGAAGTCCCTAGGAAACATTTCTTATAAGTCAACTGGATAAATGTCTTTTCATTCTGGTGAATGAACTTAATAAATGGAAGGCCTTTGTCTTTCTTTTTGACCATTATAGGTAATTAAGAAATGCTTTTAACACTTTCTTATAACATATTTTCTTTATCAGAAAAACCCTTGTAGCTAAAGCCATCTGAGTTCTCTGTTACAGTGATCTCTGAAACAGACATTTTGATTTAAAAAGGATGATAAAGATTGCACATAACAGTTATTCCAGTGTAGCAGTAAAGAATACAGTGGACTAAAAGCTCGAAATTCTTCTGTTAAAGTTAAATACTTGAGTGAACTGCAATTTTGGAACTTAAAGTAATGCATTGTATTCCACACTCTGTCCTCAGGGATTTGCAGTCTTAGAATGGCATATCAAGTGCTCCATTAGTCTTTCTGATGACTGTTCTGTGTCTGCAAGACCTCCCTCTTCTGGGTTGCCACCTCTTTTAATCACTGTACTGAAAGCCTCCGCATCTGTGAGCTGTTAAGATTTTAGCCAGTGGTTCTTAATCAAGATAGCTCATTAGAGTCACACCAGAGAATGTTTGAGTGATTGATTTTTCACTTTAAATATACTATACTTTTGTTTTTTAAATAGCTTTGTCATTTACATACCATAAAATCCTGCCGTTTAAAGTAAAGTTTGGTGGGGTTTACTAAATTTATCCAGTTCTTCAATCATCACCACATTTTAGCGTGAGACCATTACCATGCCACCCCCCAAAAACCTCTCTTTGTGCCTGTTTGCAGGGAGCTTTCAAAAGAAGGTAATAGCCAGACCTCACCCCCCAGACCCATAATATCCGAATCTCTTAGTGGGTAAAATAAGGTACTGGTGGGGTTTTTTGATCCCTCTGGTTTTATTCTATTGTTTACTTTGCCTAGAATCTTCTCTCCATCCACCCTCAGCTCTCTCCATGCATAGTTAGTAGACCTAGTGAATTCAGACACCTTCCCCAGAGAATTTTAATTACTGCCTCACCTGTGTTTCCATAACTCTTTTAACGAACTTCTATTAGAGTCTTTACGGCATTGCATTGCAGCTGTTTGTTTACAGGCTGCTTCTTCCATTGTTCTGAGAGCTCCTTGAAAAGCAGAGGCCATGACACATTCATTTTCATATTCTAGACAGTGTCTGGCATGAAGCAGACTCCCCATAAGTGTTTCTTGAATTCGGAAAGAGAAGAGGTGATTAAAAAACAAAAAAACTATGAAAAGCTTAGGCAGTGATTCAAGTGAACCTTGACTACAAATTAGAATCAACTGTGGAGAAATCCCAATGACCAGATCACACCCAGACCAATTAAGTCTGAATCTCTAGCCAGGGAACTGCTCGGTTCCCCCAGCAGTATTTTTTTTTTTACCTCCCCATGTGATTCTCCTAATGTGTAGCCGAAGTAGAGAACCATGAGGTTAAAGCCTTAAAGGATAGTCCAAAATTGCCTCCTTGACCAAAATAGCTCTGCCCCATTGCCTGAAATATTTAAATTTGCTGTTACTTTACCTAAAGAGAGCTAAGAAACACAGGTGGATGAATAGATATCTGTTTAAAAAATATATAAGCCCCTAGCAGGCCTAAGAAAGAACATTGGGATTCATATAGTATAAATTACTGAAGTCCGATTACTCTCTTCCTGACATCTCACTTGAAGAACCATTATGAAATAGGAGACTTAACTTGGGTAGAAAATTGCAAGTGTCAAAGCAAAAATTGCACTGAACAGTGTCAAACAGGCAAGCAAGACTTTATTCAAGCCTTTCACAATAAGAATGAGAGAGAGAACAGAACTCACCCTCACTGAAACAAAGGGCAGGAGGATTTTTAAGTGGTAGTATGTGAGTGAGAACACGACATCCGTATTCGCTAACTGACTTTACCCAAAGGAGCAGTAAACTTTCTCGTATCTTTGTGACAAGAGGCAGTTTTACAACTTGGAGCAAGGCACCCACCAAAATTAGGTTCCTACCCTTCCACAGAGGCTGAGAGATAGGGGTGCTCTCTCCTTTGATGTTACATCTCAGAGAGATGGCTCACAAGCTCTTGAGAAAAATATTCCTAAACTGTAAAACTGGCAGAGACCTTTTTTTTTTTTTTGAAGATTTACATCTCAAAGGGGAGAGAAAGTAATTATAATTACAAGTTTTCTAAAGAAAATGTTCTCTGAAAGTGGAAGTCAGGAGTTTAGTCAGGAGGAAGCTTCTCTAAAATTTAGTCAAGCTGGGAAACTTTAAGGCAGTCTTGGTCAAAAGACAGATCATTTTGAAACATGAAGAGTGAGAAGTAAGCCCAGAAAGATTGCCCATGAAAATGCCTCAACAAAGAGTTTTCAGCAGCAAAGTTTAGCATGAGGGTATTGGATAATTGGGAGAACCAAAAAGAAAAGCTAGAAAAGGAGTTAGGGACTTTTTGGAAACAAAATGTTTTGCAGTTTTCCCCTCCATAGCATGGTTGATATCCAGCAGATGAAAAAGGAAATTCTTCCGTCATCACCTTCTTCTTCCTGAAGGGACTCTCAGGTTTACGTTCCACCCTACCTTTCAGCTACGCAGGAAAATACCCATAGCTGCAATCACCAACTGGCCTGAAAAGGTCATTCTAGCTGGTTAATTGGTTTACTGCGTGAGATCCATTCAAATGTAGTGTCTGTCCCCATACTCTCTTATTACATTATTTCCAAGCTTGGTTTAACAATAAGAGGAAGCCATAGGGAAGTTTGCCCTGCACTTGTTCCAACAGTGTGTGTTGCAACTTGTTGGGGAGACTACTTTTGGTTTTATCCCCAAATCACTGGAGCTTTGTTTTTTGTAGGTTCTAATTTTTTTCCACCTTCTATCCCTCTGCTTCTCCTTCCTCATGGCTCCCATTACAGATACACACTCTTTTCTGCCTGAGTGTGTCAGTTTTTAACCTTTAGTCAGCTTAACTCAGCATTCCCCAAACTCAGTTCTATGGCTTCAGGTGTATATTTTTTTCTGCCAATTTACTGTTCTTTTCATTGGCACTTAAAGGTATTTTCTCATTTTAGTTAAAACTAAATTTAGTTAACTAAGAAAAACACTCTATTTTTGTGTTTCTTCCTGGGAAAATTAGATTATTTTTAACATATTTTTGAAACTCAAGGAATTACAATGCAGTAGGGGAGGGTTTTTTTTATTTATTTAATTAACCAATTATCACAATGAGGGTTCCATATTGTAGCATTTCATCAATAGAGGAATTATAAATTAAATAACGTATAGTCATATAAAAGAATGCTGTATGCACTTAAAAGAAAGGAACTTATTTACTACATCAATGAGAATAGATCTAGATTTTAAAAATATGTTCAGTGAAAAAAGATGTGGAACTTGCTGACATACCACATAACTGTCATGTATACTACTTAAAATACAAAAAAAAGTAGCAGCATATATTATATATGTATCTGTTTAAGGATCTGGAAGGTTACACCACATATACATGTAGGTCCTGGAAATTAGACTTGGAGTAATGTTTAAGGGGACTTTAGTGATAGCTATAAAAAGAAATGAGATTGAAAGCACATAATCCAAATTGGTAGCTGTAATTCTTTCTGAAAAGTAGGAGAGTGTAAATTTGTTTTATAATCTTTATACTTTTCTAGATCACTTAAATTTACAAAAAGAAAACAAAAATGAAAGCGAAGATTACATGATAGATCTAAGCCAGGAGTTCAGAAGAAGGGAAATGTACCATCTAGCTGACCAGAGACATTCTGGTAAAGGAATAAGTAGGATTTGGAAGATGGATTGAATATCCACAGGCAGAAATGAATGAACATAGCAATCTGGTTGCAAGGAATTATACAAACCAAAAAGGCAGATAATAGAAGGCAATGTCAGTCTATATCCAAAAATTAGTAAATTTTTAAATCAAAATTTGATGCCAGGAATAAAGAAATTTCTAGTAGAGCATTATGAGGAATATTCAGGTCCAGAGTGAAGCAGATAGTTTTTATAAGGTAGCCCTTCTGTTAACATTGTGGCTAAATTATAGAGCAGAGCAAGAGGAAACAAGAACTTGGTCAGATAATTACAGTGTTGAAGCCAAACTAACATTAGAAGGCGTCTGATTCATCTTCCTCTTACAGAAGAAAAAACGGAGGCCCTCAAAAGTTAAAATCACAGTGGCCCAGCCCCAAACAGACTAACTATAACATCAACATCATTAGAACACAATTCAGTAAGGCTAATCACGTCTTGACTTTCTTTGACGGTAAAACAGAGTTATCCACTTGACTTGCTGGAATGTGAGAATGATAAGTAATTGTAGTGTATGCTCTAGACAGTAAGTTTTTAAAATTTATGGATAAAACAGAAACTTTCATAAATTCATTTTTGTTAAATTCATTTTATTCTAATCTATTTTTATGCAATAAAGATTTTTCTAAAATTCAAAGAGATTTTAGTATAGATTAAACAATGTAAATTGAGAGCCTATAAAAGGGTAACGGAACTCTGTCTTAGCATTTATAAAAGCTGGTTTAATGGAATGTACACTCACACAATATTTTAAAGAATTCTTATAAAAGCCCTATGCCAATGACAGCAAATGGATTTTATATAAACAGTAATACAGTAACCTATGGAGGGACCATGTGGAATTGCTCAGAACCTAGCAGGCCTGAAGAGCACACTGCACATCATTAGTGCCTTCTTTTAAGAAAAGAAACATTAAAAAAATCTGATATTGTAATAGGATTCATTACCAGGCTCCTTTAGTAATGAACTTCTCTAGAGCATTTGAAATAAAATTGGACTTATGGAAATTCAATAAACACACCATTTCTAAGAAACATCATTTTGTTTTTTTTTTTCTTTTTTTTTTTTCCGGTACGCGGGCCTCTCACTGTTGTGGCCTCTCCCGCTTCGGAGCACAGGCTCCAGATGCTCAAGCTCAGCGGCCATGGCTCACGGGCCCAGCCGCTCCGCGGCATGTGGGATCTTCCTGGACCGGGGCACGAACCCGTGTCTCCTGCATCGGCAGGCGGACTCTCAACCACTGCGCCACCAGGGAAGCCCAGAAACATCATTTTGATAGAGAAATATTTGTCTTGCTCTGCACTCACTGTGGGTTCAGTAAATGTGTCTCCTCAATGACAGATGGTCCAAATTAGTCTGAACATTAAACATTATACCCTGGGTGGACTTAAGCAGTAACTATTTTCAGAGGAGTCATCAATGCCAGCATGTGCCAACAGAAGCAGTCTCAGGCACAGCAAGGATGCGAGCCCCTTGGGGGTCTAGCCAGCCTTCTTTTTTGCCTCTCAATTCTGCCTGTCTGATCCACTAAGGCAATTGTTAGGATACTTTTTAGATGCTTCCCTTCAGGTTTCAACTAATACTTCAGCGGATGCCCTGAACTTCCAATTGGGAGGTTATTAACAACCTTTTGTATCAATTGGAGATAAAATGTGAGCCAGGATACCTTGCCCTTCTGTTTTGGTAGTTTAAATATTTGGTCCCCTTGCATTCCACAAGGCCCTTGTTTTGCATATCTTTTTCTTTAAAGTCTATTTTCTTATTTTTTGCTCACAGGGGCTTTCACAACTGTCTTGGCCAATCTTGGGATCTTGTATTCCAAACTGTAACCTCAGTATCCAAGATAAAGGAAGACATTGACTTTGTTTTAATTTGTAATGTATATTTACAGTTTAAAAGCCATAATAAAAGGAAGACCCACGTACCGACCTGTGATGGTTAATTTTATGTGTCAACATGGCCAGGCCACGGTACCTAGATATTTGGTCAAACGTTATTCTAGGTGTTTCTGCCAAGGTTATTTTTTAGATGAGATTAACTTTAAATCAGCTGATTTTGAGTAAAGCAAATTAACCTCCATAATGTGGGTGGGCCTCATTCAATCAGCTGGAAGCCTTAATAGAAAAAGACTGGCCTCCCTCAGGAGTGAGAGAGTTCCGGAGGCAGACCGCCTTTGGACTCAGACTGCACCATCCACGCTTCCCTGCGTCTCCAGCCTGCCGACCTACTTTGTAGATTTTGGATTTACCAGCCTTCCAAACCATGTAAGCCAACTCCTTAAAAATCTTTCAATCTCTCTCTTTCTTTCTTATTTACTTATATACATCGTATTGGTTCTGTTTCTCTGGAGAATCCTGACTAATATGTCACCACTGAGTTTAAGAAACAATAGAACATCCTCAGTACCTTTGAAGTCCACTGTGTGCCCCACCCAACCCCCATACTGTTTACTTTCTGTTGTGATTTCTTGGTAATGGAGATACTTTTTTTTTTTTTTTGCGGTACGTGGGCCTCTCACTGTCGCGGCCTCTCCCGTTGCGGAGCACAGGCTCCGGACACGCAGGCCCAGTGGCCATGGCTCACGGGCCTAGGCGCTCCGCGGCATGTGGGATCCTCCCGGACCGGGGCACGAACCCGCGTCCCCTGCATTGGCAGGCGGACTCTCAACCACCGCGCCACCAGGGAAGCCCGGTAATGGAGATACTTGATGAGCAAAATCACTCAAGGAAGAGATTTGGTATTTCATCCAATAGATGGTAGGAAATACACTCATTCAGCGTGGAAACTTGCACTAGGCTTAATGAAGCACCTAAGTAATTATAATATCACTTTTTGTTTGTTTAAGCTTTATATATTTTTTCATTTTTATTTTATATTGGAGTATCATTGATTAACGATCTTGTGTTTCAGGTGTACAGCAAAGTGATTTAGTTATACATACACAAGCATCTATTTTCAAATTCTTTTCCCATTTAGGTTATTACAGAGTATTGAGCAGAGTACCCTGTGCTATACTGTAGGTCCTTGTTGGTTATTTATTTTAAATATAGCAGTGTACATGTGTCAATCCCAAACTCCCAATCTATCCCTCCCCCCACACTCCCCCCCGAAACAAACCATAAGTTCATTCTCTAAGTCTGTGAGTCTGTTTCTGTTTTGTAAAATAAGTTCATTTGTATCATTTCTTTTAGATTCTGCATATAAGTGACGATATATGATATTTGTCTTTCTCTGGATTACTTCACTTAGTATGATAATCTCCACATCCCTCCGTGTTGCTGCAGATGGCATTATTTCCTTCTTTTTAATGGTTGAGCAATATTCCATTGTATGTATATGTACCACATCTTTATGCATTCATCTGTCGATGGACACTTAGGTTGCTTCCATGTCTTGGCTATCGTAAACAGCTCTGTGATGAACACTGGGGTGCATGTATCCTTGCGAACCATGTTTTTCTCCTGATGATAATGTCACTTTATCACTATTTAAGTCATATATTATCTGTCAGATGGAACATCAGCTGGGATTCTGCTAGTGAGCCTGCCCACGCTGGGGCTCTTCCCAAGACGCTCTGACCCCATGACTCAGAGCAATATCATTCCTGCAGGCCACACAATCTCCATTGTCGGCTGGGGCTCTGCTCCTACTCATTTTTCTTATGACAGGGAAGATATGACCATGCAGAGATTCTTGAATGCATCATTTCCTTTCCACACCACAGCCACTTCCTTGTTTCAGGCCTTCATTTCATCTCTCTCACACTGCGGCGTCTGTCCTACCCGTCACTTTTAGATCAGTTTATTACAGCACAGGTCTGACCACAATACTCCACTCCTTCATCTTGAAACCTTCTTAGTGGAGTCCTAATTCTCTTTCTCTCCTTCTCTGCTATGCACTGGTCATGTAAAAACTAAAAAAAAAAGTCTCAAATGTGGCATATACACCAAAGTCTTTGTGTTTTTCCTCTTATTTGTTGTTTTGTATTTTGCCAGAGACCTTTATTTTTCCATGAGAGCATTCCTACTCATAAGACCCATTCCAATGACATCTTATATAAAACTTTTGCTATTTCCCTATCTTTTACACTCCCATGACACCTGAGTCATACCTCCATTATAAACACTTTTATTCTATTAGCACTTTGCAAATTGGTATTAAGGTTCTGTGGTGGTATTTAAAGGGACAGGGTAGAAGATGATTCTAAATGAAAAACATCATGCTCTACTTAGAATCATCCAGCCCTTACAAGGATTGTTTTCTGCTGGGCCAACCAAAGGGGCCTGGAATTTTCTTTTAGAATGATTAAGTCCCAAGAGGTTCCCGGGTCTCATTCTAATCAGCTTCTGGTGTGCTGCCCCACTAGTTTGCCAGAGCTGCCTCGGCATGACTGAACCCCAGCTGTGGACACCTCATAGCCTGATAGGGAAATGGGAAGTCAAAATAAAAGCAGCAGGGGTAGAAAGGGGACACAGCATTGGAGGTACCAAGATGGCATTGTCATCAGGAGGAAGTGGTTGGCTGACAACTGGAAATGCACATGTAAAGGTCAGTAGAGGGCAAAAGAAGTCTGGAAGTCCTCAGCCTAGATACCAAAACTAAACCCATGAAAATGAATGAGATTACCAGGGTAGTCATTAGAAAGATCACTGACATCTAAGGTAAAGAAAAAAGCAGATGAACCAGATGAGAGTCTTTAAATTTTTTTCTTTTTAATTAAAATTTTAAAAAAAAAACCTTTTTTTGCGGTACGCAGGCCTCTCACTGCTGTGGCCTCTCCCGTCGCGGAGCACAGGCTCCGGACGCGCAGGCTCAGCGGCCAGGGCTCATGGGTCCAGCTGCTCCGTGGCATGTGGGATCTTCCCGGACCGGGGCACGAACCCGTGTCCCCTGCAGCGGCAGGCGGACTCTCAACCACTGCGCCACCAGGGAAGCCCCCAAACCTTTTTTTAAAAGAAAACAGCCAGACACTCCTCAAGGGAGGAGTTCCACATAATGTGGAATGGTTATCAAAGTTAGTTGTGACAATGGAGAATGTGAGAAAGACTGATATTTGACAATTGGAATTGTGACCTTTGATAAGTTTCAGGGGAGAAAAAAGAAACCAGACCACAGGGACTTAAGGAGTTAGCAAGTCTTTAAGACATGTTCCAGCGATGAACATATAATGTGGTAAGGAGAGAGAAAAAATCATAGTTTGATCTGAAGAGATAGCAAGATCAAGAGGAGGGTTTCTCTTTTTTTTTTCTTCTTTCTTTTCATAAACTTCTTTCCTCCTCTCCCTCTTTTCTTTGTTTTCTTTTTCCTCCTCCTCCTTCCTCTTAGTATAGAGAACATATATATTCATCTCTAACTTAAATATCTGTGGGCTGAGGGAAATAATCCAGTGAAGAGAAAGTAGTGATTGAAAGAGAGGTAATAATTGATAATATAAACCCCTGGCCAAGAGCTGGCAGCCAGAGATGATCGACTTCAGAGAGAAACAGAACTCCTTCCTCTAAAAAAAGGAGGGCACTTTACATAGAAATCTAGGAATCAGTGACATTCACACATCAAGGTGACTTCGGTCCATCTCAGTACGTTGCATAATCGCCTGTTGTGAGTGAAGGTGGTGAGGCTGGGTTTAGACTGGTGCCTGGCGCTTGGCGGGTGCTCAGTAAATGTTTGTTAGAAGAGGAGGGCTTGGCTCAGAATGTGATAAGGAATTATTTAAAGATAAACAGAAAAATCATTCATCAAGCGTGTGGATTCCATTGAGGTAACTAAAGTTTTCAGAGGAACCATTTAGCTTATTTTCATAACATTCTCCGGCAACACAACCCAGAAATATACAGGGGGAAAGCAGCCGGTAGAGTCTCCCCAGGGTTGAGAACTGACAAGGTGGACTTGTGGCAGGAAAAGGGGTAATCGCTTTCTTAAAGTCCCTTGGCCATAGCTGCTCAGGGAATTTGTCATTGGCCTTCTTGCACATCTGGCCCAAGGTTGTATGCCATTCCTTAGAGGCCAGATCCCATCTTCTCTCTAGGTAGAGTTATCGCCCATCCTCTCATCTTTCCAAAGTCCTCAAACTCCTGCCTTTTCTGGCCAGTAGGGGAAAGACATCGTATCTAGAGACATGTATACTTCTTTATCTCAACAACATCTAAATTCAGACAAAAGCTCTGGAGACTACCTTTGCCTAAGTCAGGGACTGATGAATTCTCTTTCTTAAACTAAAGGGCCATCAATCCATGTGAGGAATTCTTCTACTGTTCTATTAGGCACTTTTCATCACATTACAAACAGGATCCAGAAGGAGTTAATGGACATATCTAGAATGCTGGGATCAGCTTGAATCTCTACCATCACGGAGATTCCCTTTTTGATATTCTGTGCAATTATTGCATTTCAAGGGTTTTTTTATAAGATTAAAACCCAACCTGTTCTCATATGGAAGAAAGTGATTCAGCTGATGTAAAGGGAAGGAAATGTAATTCCTCTTTTTAAGAAAATGCGCAAACGTAATTCCTCTTTTTAAGAAATGCACACATATAAAATTAAGGCCTAAGTTTACAATTGGTAATAATGACGTATATATCCTTGTTGTTTCTAAAAAAGATAGAATTTCTACTCTCAACAAGGCAGTTATAGCCATAGCATGGTTTTACCTTCCCCCCACCCCCAAAATCATTTAATATGCACCTTCCTAATTCATTGAAAGCTATACTGAATAGTCCACAATAGAACATGGGTTCTCCAGTCTTTCACTTACTAGCTTTACTGTCTTGGGCAAGTCACTTTATCTCTCTGTATCTCAGATTCTTATATCTAAATAAATGCTGAATTCATAGGGCTGATATGAAGATTAATGAGGTAATAGATGTAAATGCCTTAGAACATTGCCTAACAGAAATGTTTTACTAGTGCTCAGTAAATATTAAGGAAAGAAAAAATATCTGGTGATGATGTTACCAGAATCAGGGCTCATCTACAAGGCATAAGCCGTTATTGCTTGAGGCACTGAACTCTCAATTTTTTTTTTTTTTTTTTTGGTCCAAAAGTTAGAAAGCCAATCCTGGGAAATATCCTTATTTGTGCTTGAGTCATACTTTGTTAATAAGTAATATAGAGAAAAAGAAGTGGTTGATTATGAATCATGAAAAATCAGCTTGTGTGTCACTTTAGACTTTTTTTTTTTTTTTTTTTTTTTTTTGGTTCGCGGGCCTCTCCCTTTTGTGGCCTCTCCCGTTGCGGAGCACAGGCTCCAGACGCGCAGGCTCCAGACGCGCAGGCTCAGCGGCCACGGCTCACGGGCCCAGCCGCTCCGCGGCATGCGGGATCCTCGCGGACCGGGGAACGAACCCGTGTCCCCTGCATCGGCAGGCGGACTCTCAACCACTGCGCCACCAGGGAAGCCCTTGTGTGTCACTTTAGGAACACTGTTACATGTAAAATATTTGGAGGCAAACAAAAAACACATAGTTTTATGTGTTACATTTTAAAGTAGTGGCCTGAAAGAATGAATATATTTCTCTTTCACATCTATCTGGATAAGAAGTATCATAGCACAGGAAGAATCATGACTTCTGTTTTCTAAAACAAACAACGTTTTCTGATAAAGTCTTAGTTCACTGCTGCCATGCTAATCTTTGAGTATGTTTAACAGACGAGAAAGCAGAAGCCAGTGAATTGATGACTATCACTTATTAAGCTCCTATTATTTGCTTTACACAGTGATAAGCACTTCAGCTATATGACTTGATGTAATTTTAACAGCACTGAGGTAGACATCATTGGAGTCATTTTACCTGTGGGGCTTAGACATGGTACCCAAGAACATATATCTAAAATTTGCAGAGCTAAGATTTAAAGCCAGGTTACATCCAGTCACTTGACCACTATGCCACGTTTCCTGTTGGCAATTAATTATGAAGTTGTTGATATTGAGATACTACTAATTACAAACTTTCCAACTAGAAAAGATGAAATTTCCTTACATCTATACTATATACTTTGAATATTAAGTTTTTTCCTAAAACTTCATGAGGAGATAGGCACATAAAATTTGAAAATATTTCTGAAATTACAAGAAAATAAATATTTAAGTTTGACAATGGTGTATGGATTAATACTTACATTTTGGTAGCCAATGTATTATATCAAAGATTTTATGGATTTTTTTAAACAAAATGGAAACAATCCTATGAGAAATGTTAAACACTAGAGATACATTTGCAAAAACAAACTGAAGCTCACTTTAATAGTGGTTATTTGCAAAGATGCATAAGTATTAATTTTTTCTTCCAATTTTATTGAGATACAAGTGACATACAGCACTGTATAAGTTTAAGGTGTACAGCGTAATGATTTAACTTACACACATCATGAAATGATCACCACAATAAGTTTAGTGAACATCCATCATCTCATATAGATGAAAAATAAAAGAAAAAAATTCTTTTTCCTTGTGATGAAAACTGGTAGGATTAGCTCTTAACAACTTTCATGTATGTAACATATAGCAGTGTTACTTATATTAGTCATGTTGTTCATTACATCCCTAGAACTTAGTCATCTTGTTATTGCAGAAGGTTGCACCTTTTGACCACCTTCACCATACAAAGATATTACATTATTATTGACTATATTCCCCACGCTGTACACTTCATCCCTGTGACTCATTTATTTTGTAACTGGAAGTTTGTACCTCTTAAATTCCCTCACCTATTTCACTTATAAGTATTAATTTTTAAAACTTGATTAGATATATTTAAATCGTAAATGGGACACATGCTTCTTTCGTTCAGTCAAACGATACAGAAGTAAATGGAAAGCTAGTAATGTCCCCTCACTCTTCCGTTCCCCTCACTCTTCCATCCTTTCCCTCTGAGTAAACAATTTTGATGTGTCTCTTACCATCATATTTTTTACATTTATATTAAATGTACAAATATATAAGGCATAAGTTGTATTACAAAGTGTTTTACATTATTCTGCTACTGCAGTTTTTAAACTAAAATATAATGTAGATTTTCCTCTCAGACAACTTAAATCTTAGCCAGTAATTCTCAAACCCTTGCTGCAGATTAGAATCACTTGGAGAGCTTTTAAACAAACAACCCACCACCCCACCCCCAAAAAGAGAGAGATTGCCAGAACTCCATCCCCAGAGATTCAGGTTTAATTGGCTTGGGTGGGGCCTTGGCATCAAACTCCTCAGTTGACTGATGTGTGGCTTGTTAGAACCTCTGATTTAAGCAATTCAGATAAGCTGCAAAAACAGCTCCCTGCCTGAATTGTCCGGGTATGCATCCACTGAGATGATTACAGCATCAGTGCTGATTTGGGAAACCATGGAAGGCCCATCTTAAATTTTGTCTCCTCAAGAAGGTCGGCTATCAGATGGGAAAATTGCTTCATCTTTTGTATCGTGTAAGGGAGAGTCACATGACTGCAAAAAGGGCTACCAGGGCCAGGAGTTTCAGAGACCACGTAAATGACAGTCTGCTCTGTTAGGCCAGGTTTATTCCCAGAATTGACTAATCTCTATAGAGATTTGCCCTTGCCTGAAAAAGCAGCTTTCCTGAATTAGCTGTCGCAGGAAGTCACACCCAGGACTTGTTTCTCCTTGTTTGGGAGCGGCATCTACTCAGTGGCTGCAGGAACTTGTTTTGGCCTCTCCAGCCTGGCCTGGGAGAGTTTGCAAGTCTCCCAGCTCCATCAGTCCGTCCTGATGGGCTCTTTGTTATTCGTGAAACATTCGTAGGATCATTTAGTTTTCTTCACTTCTGCCACATATTTAAGAAACATTGGAGAAAATGGAAGATAGAGATACAAAATAGAGTTGTGGAGAGATTTGCCCCTTCTTTATCTTTGTGGGAGAGAACAACTGGCAGCCAGTGATTATTACTATTTGGTCTGAATTATTGCCAGTGTTGGTTCTGCCTTCTCTGCATGCCCTTCCCTCTCTCACAGCACTTAGTCGGTCGGAAGTTTTGAGAGACCAGATGGGTTGTTGGAATTTACTTAGGAGAAATATTTTTTTAAAAGCTGTGAGTTTTAACCTAGCAGACCATGGCAGGACAAAGCCACATTACATCGGGTGAGGGAGGGAATAGAAGGTCAAGGAGTGAGAAAAAAGACCAAATCAGAATTGTGGTCTTTTTCTCAACTTCTTTTCTAGTTATACAACAACAAGATTAAGTTTAGATTTGACCCCTTTACCCTCCAAAAAATAACTGCCAAGCGTTTCAAGTCTAGGTAAATGGGTGAACTGTTGAACGAAATTTCAGCGACACAAGCATGAACCAAACCCCAAGGGCAGTCAGGTCCTGGTCTCCTGAGACTACTGCCGCAGGCAAACAGGAATCTCTGTCCATCAGCTGGAGCTGGGAAGCCCCCGGGCGGCCAGCCCCGCCCCCTACCCCTGACGTCACGAGAGGTGGGGCGGCGAGCGATTGGCCTTTCTCGGGAGCTCCGGCCGCTCTGCATCCCGGCGGACGGGCGAGCAGGGGTAGAAGGGACGCGGGAAGGAACAGAGTGAGGAGGGGTTGCCAGCTCCGCCCAGGCGGGGCTCCGGCTCCGGCAGCTGAGCTTGGGAGTTGTCTGAGAAGTGATTTTTTTTTTTTTCCTTCAGAGTCAAATGGCTGGCATAGAAGCATAACCCGCCTACACTCTCCGGATTTGTGCTTGGTTCTTCTCTTGCATCTTGGGACTTGTGATCATCATGCTGTGATGTGTGCCCAGAGAGGAATTGGTAAGGGTGAACCAGCGAGCCTCTTGGACCGTTTCCCTGCCTTCCGTTTCACTACCCGCGCTCTTTTCCTCTCTGTTTCTTTACTCTCTCTGTCTCTCTCTCTCCTCTCCCTCCCCCAATAATTGTGTTCAGGTTGGATGAAGTGCCTCAAAACTGGAGTTCAGGGCTTTTGTTGAACTTAAAAAAAGAGAGAGAATCTTACACCGTTTTCAGTTTCTTGATTTCAGGAGAGGGATTATTTTATCTATTCTGAATGCTGGGTTTTGTGAAAAGATAAATTACGCACACACACCCTTTGTCATCTCATTGTGAAATCGAACAGTTTAAAGCAATTTGGGCTCTGTCTCAAAGGTAATGGAAAGAATGGGGGTTGAAATTTTAACGCAGTAAATAAACCACGGGTTGATCCCTTAGGAAGAAAAAGGTGTTTGTGTTGGAGCTTGGTCAGAAATAGTTTTTACAGGAGCGCTACCAAAAAGCCCGCGTTCTTGCCCGCAAACACTAACTTTGCAGAACTTAATTGTTGTTTAGGGCACCCTTTATCTTACATTATAAAATAAGTAATTATACTTTACTGTATACAGCAGAGAGACATCTGGCTGGTTAGTGAAACCTCCATTCTGGAGGGTCGGGCTTCCTGTGCCTTCAGAAATGATGTATTTAAACTACTCTTAATCATAGGGGTATGTTAACTCGGGTATTTAGAATTTTATCTAAATAAGGCCGAAGATTCTTCTTGCTTCTTTACACGTTAGTTCTTTCCAAGGAAAAACAATTCCATAGTCTGAGAGCAAGCCTCTGACTCTAGATCAACCTTGCAAGATGACCCACAAGGATAGGGGGCTCCTTATCCGCCAATGTTACTGTATCAGAAAAGTGACTCCAGAGGAGATAAATTATTTTAAAATTAGGCTAGGTCACATTTCTGTGAGGAGTACCATCATAAAAAGATATTTGGTGACTTGTTTAGAGCCAATATGTAATACATGGTCATTGTAACAGTAAACTCATTCAGTGTCCAGGTGCAAGCCCTCACTCCAATCTACCCCAAAAGGTAATGTCTGCTCTTTCTGGACTCTTCTATTCCCTTTACAAATGCATACCTACATTGAGATAGTTTGTTTTTATCAAAAGGAGATCATACCATATATGTTGAAAAACAACTCTCCAACATTCAAAAAGTTTTAGAAAGTTTTAAAAAGTAACAATGTAACTGCCAATTTAACATGTGTTAAATTGTATGAAAAAGATGGAGAATCTAAGCAGTCTAAAACAGGATGTCAGGACTGTTTGACCTTTGCATAGCAAGAACTGAATACTTATTCAATACAATTGCTTAGTGACTAAATAGAATTTGAATAGGATATCATTTATTTTGATATCAGTAAAATGGAGGAAATGCTCAGGATTTGATTATAATTTGTAACAGAACAGAGATGACTCACCTGTTAGATGAATGTACTTACAATTTAAAAATTAAGGGGTAAAAATGTCCACATATTCAAGCCTTCATTACAGGTCTTATTGTCTGATCTAGTTGAAAGTAGTCTTTTTAATGAGGGAAGAGCAAAGAAAATGCTACAAACAAGATCATTTGGGGATTCTCAAAACCCAAAGCATTAGCAGCTGAGCAGCTTTCCTTATCACCTGGAAGAGGTTTGTTATGAGTGTATTCTCTTAAAACATTTTCCCCTTCCTACTGTGAAAGAATTTCAATCTAAAATGGTTAGAATGGAAAGTCTCCTGCATGTGCCTTTAGGAAAACAAAACTTAAAGACTGAGAGACCGATTTCCCATAAATGCCTGATTTACAGAAATTGATACATTGGAATTTTCTTAAATGTTAGGACATTAATCAGAGGTTGCCTCGTATCAGTCTTGGAAAGTTTTTTCTTATGGTTTCCAGAGCAAGAAATGAAGAAGTGATCCAGGTCAGGTTGGTCTCAAAAAATGAGCTGAATTGAGTTTTGCTTGTATGACTAGACTGGTTTTGTCTGCTCAGGGAATTTTCAAAGCAGGTCTCAATTTGTTTTGACTTTAACAGGCTCTCATTGAACTCTCCCCTCTTTACATGCCCTGCCCATCAACACAGCCTATTCCGAACCCTCAATGGACTCACCTGTCGCTTGCTATAGTTCACGTGTCGTGAATTTCAATTCCTCTGCTATTCCCAAATAAACTCATTTGTTTGAGCGTGCCTCAAATAATTTAGATGGACATTACTACTGTGGATGGATTTATTTCATTTCAAAAACCATCTTAGTCATAGAAACAATACTTTTCACAAAACTAGTATCACTGTTAGAGTACGAAGTTATAGTGGGACTAGTTTCATAAATGAGTGTGGCCTTAATGGAATCTTTTATGCTGCTCCATGAAGGGTACACTCACGCAACTGTTAGAGGTAGTACTATGGGAATATGTATTAAAACCTGCAAATGTTTGTAGAGTTTGACTCAATAATCCTAGGTCTAGAAATATATCCTATGGAAATCATCTGAATTCCATATGAAGATTTATAAATATGTTCATTAGTGTTATCTGTAATATGGAAAACTTAGAAACAAAATAAAGCCCCCAATAGAACAATATTTAGACAAATTAAGGTATTATATATCTGCTTTGATAAAATTCAGTTTCCTAAATATTTTTGAAAAAATTTCATGATTTAGAAAGGTCCTTGTAATGTATTAAGTGAAAAGAGCAAGATTTAATACTGTTATCTTGAATGTGTAAAATGCAACTTTGAAATAAATATATTATTTACTCAGTAAGCTCTTACTATATATATATGTCAGGCATTGTTCTAAATTAACAAACACTGAACAAGACTGTGTCGCTTTCCATTTGCATACAAGTTCCTGTTTGTATCAACGGGTAAATCCACTAATATAGCACATAGAAAAAAATAGATTTTAAGGTGGTAGAGTTATAGCTTTTCATTTTTCTTGATATTCTCAAATACTCTACAGCAACTATTTTTATAATCACAAAAATGCCATTTTGAAAAATATTGCCAAGAAATATAACCAAAATTAAAAGACGGATTGTAAGCTCTATACTATAAATGCTAGTATACCCTATAAAAGATATTATAAAAAGCAGTGAGAGCTAGATGAACACCTCTATAAAAATGATCTCGAAAGAAAAATAGACATAAGTGGGCAATTGACAAAGGAAAAAAAAGACTTTTCTAAGGTTTAGGGGAGAGGGTATACTAACTTCCTAATCAGAGAATACACAGTATAGCAATAAGTTACTCTATTTTCACACATCACGATTGACAAACATGGAAAGCAAATCAAAATGTGTGAGGTTGTTGGGAAGACTAATGATATGGGAAAATGTTCATGAAAAAAAATGAAAGTAAGTTACAAAATAATATCCTACTTCTGAAAAAAAATCCAATCTATGCGTAGAAACTATTTGTGGAGAGTAAACCAAATGTTAATTGTACTTATTGGGTAGTGGGATTATAGATGATTTCTGTTTTTTTCATGGTATTAATCTTTAGTTTCTACAATTTCTACAGTGAATATATTGCAGTTATCAGGGAAAAAAGTTGCTATCCTAATGAAGCAATTTGTCATAGAATGAAGAGCACATAGACAGTATTATCTTTCCCCTCTTTTACTCAAAGCCTCCACAGTCTCATTGTGTGTAATTCCATGTCAGGTTTCATTGTTTCTGAATTATATTTGCTGGTGAGAATATTTGGATTATAAGGGAAATCAAAAGATAAAACTTATTCTAGTCACATTCACTCTTCCGCCCCCAGCTGTTTTCTGAAATAACCAGTGTTTGACTGATTTGAGCTTTATTCCTTTTCATTTCCTGTTGATCACATCTGCAAGGGTCTCGTGCTGATAAGCCTTAATTAAATACTCCTTAATTTGTTTTGCTAAAAGTTACTTATTCCATTTAAGGCCATTCTGAATGAAGAAGATGAGTACAGCTGCATTTCCATTACAAAACGAACTTACAAAATTTCAACTCTTTATGTAGGATAAATAATAAAAAAAATCTTAGTATCTTGGTTATAAGGTGAAAATTAGTTTTAAATTATCCAAAAACATTGTGAAGTCTTTCTTCAGTTTATAGTACTCATAATTACTTAGCACTGTGTTTAAGCATTCTCATTCCCCTTACAGACTATAATAATATATAGAAGGTTCTAGTAAAAATCTTAATTATCCTTTCTTCTTCACTAAAGTCTTTCATAGACAGGTATTCTCAGATGCTTTCATGACAAAGATTCTCTCTACTAATCTGCGATGTCCTTCAGCCAACAAATTAACATGTCTAACTGCCAGGTTAGAAAAATGCCTGAATCATTTTAAGAAAAAATTTATAGACGTATAGTTGACTTACAATACCATATTAGTTTCAGGTGTACAAAATAGTGATTCAATATTTTTATACATTATGCACCATACGAAATTATTACAGTATCTGACTGTATTCCCTGTGCTGTACATTATATCCCTGTGACATTTATTTTATAACTGGTAGTTTGCACCTCTTAATCCTCTTCACCTGGTTCATCCATTCCTCCCTCACCTCCGGCAACCACTAGTTTGTTCTCTATATCTGTGAGTCTATTTCTGCTTTGTTATATTTGTTCGTTGATTTATTAGATTTCACATATAAGTGAAAATATACAGTATTTGTCTTTTTCTATCTGACTTATTTTACTAAGCATAATACCCTCTAGGTCCATCCCTGTTGTCACAAATGACAAGATTTCATTATTTTTTTTTATGGCTGAGTAATCTTCCATTGTACATATATACCACATTTTTTTTATTCATCTATTGAAGAACACTTAGGTTGCTTTCATATCTTGGCTGTTGTAAATAATGCTTCAGTGACCATTGAGGTGCATGTATCTTTGTGAATTAGTGTTTTAATTTGGGGGGATAAAGATGCAGAAGTGGAATTGCCAAATTGTATGGTAGTTCTAATTTTTTTTTATTGTATCTCCTTTATTAGCTTTTTTTTTAACATCTTTATTGGGGTATAATTGCTTTACAATGGTGTGTTAGTTTCTGCTTTATAACAAAGTGAATCAGTCATACATAAACATATGTTCCCATATGTCTTCCCTCTTGCATCTCCCTCCCTCCCACCCTCCCTATCCCACCCCTCCAGGCTGTCACAAAGCACCGAGCCAATATCCCTGTGCCATGCGGCTGCTTCCCACTAGCTATCTACCTTACTACATTTGTTAGTGTGTATATGTCCATGACTCTCTCTCGCCCCGTCACAGCTCACCCTTCCCCCTCCCCATAACCTCAAGTCCGTTCTCTAGGAGGTCTGCGTCTTTATTCCTGCCTTACCCCTAGGTTCTTCATGACATTTTTTTTTCCTTAAATTCCATATATATGTGTTAGCATATGGTATTTGTCTTTTTCTTTCTGACTTACTTCACTCTGTATGACAGACTCTAGGTCTATCCACCTCATTACAAATAGCTCAATTTCGTTTCTTTTTATGGCTGAGTAATATTCCATTGTATATATGTGCCACATCTTCTTTATCCATTCATCCGATGATGGGCACTTAGGTTGTTTCCATCTCCGGGCTATTGTAAATAGAGCTGCAATGAACATTTTGGTACATGACTCTTTTTGAATTTTGGTTTTCTCAGGGTATATGCCCAGTAGTGGGATTGCTGGCTCATATGGTAGTTCTATTTGTAGTTTTTTAAGGAACCTCCATACTGTTCTCCGTAGTGGCTGAACCAATTCACATTCCCACCAGCAGTGCAAGAGTGTTCCCTTTTCTCCGCACCCTCTCCAGCATTTATTGTTTCTAGATTTTTTGATGATGGCCATTCTGACTGGTGTGAGATGATATCTCATTGTAGTTTTGATTTGCATTTCTCTAATGATTAATGATGTTGAGCATTCTTTCATGTGTTTGTTGGCAGTCTGTATATCTTCTTTGGAGAAATGTCTACCCATTTTTGGATTGGGTTGTTTGTTTTTTTGTTATTGAGCTGCATGAGCTGCTTGTAAATTTTGGAGATTAATCCTTTGTCGGTTGCTTCATTTGCAAATATTTTCTCCCATTCTGAGGGTTGTCTTTTGGTCTTGTTTATGGTTTCCTTTGCTGTGCAAAAGCTTTGAAGTTTCATTAGGTCCCATTTGTTTATTTTTGTTTTTATTTCCATTACTCTAGGAGGTGGGTCAGAAAGGATCTTGCTGTGATTTATGTCATAGAGTGTTCTGCCTATGTTTTCCTCTAAGAGGTTGATAGTTTCTGGCCTTACATTTAGGTCTTTAATCCATTTTGAGGTTATTTTTGTGTATGGTGTTAGGGAGTGATCTAATCTCATACTTTTAAAAGTACCTGTCCAGTTTTCCCAGCACCACTTATTGAAGAGGCTGTCCTTTCTCCACTGTACATTCCTGCCACCTTTATCAAAGATAAGGTGTCCATATGTGCGTGGGTTTATCTCTGGGCTTTCTATCCTGTTCCATTGATCTTTCTTTCTGTTTTTGTGCCAGTACCATACCGTCTTGATAACTGTAGCTTTGTCGTAAGTATAGTCTGAACTCAAGGAGCATAATGCCTGCAGCTTTGTTCTTTTTTCTCAAGATTGTTTAGGCTAGTCAGGGTCTTTTGTAGCTTAATACAAATTACAGGATTATTCTAGTTCTGTGAAAAAAAATGCCATGGATATATTGATAGAGATTACATTGAATATGTAGATTGCTTTGAGTAGTATGGACATTTTAACAATACTAATTATGCTGATCCATGAACACAATATATCTTTCCATTTATTTGTGTAAACTTCAAATTCTTTTATCAACAGCTTATAGTTTTCAGAGTAGAGGTTTTCACTTTCTTGGTTAGCGTTAGTCCTAGGTATTTTATTCTTTTTGACGTGATTATGAATGGGATTGACAGTTCATTATTACTGTATAGAAATGCAATGGATTTCTGTATATTAATTTTTTATCCTGCAACTTTACTCAATTCATTTATTCTAATAGTTTTTTTTTGGTGGAGTTAGAATTTTCTGTATACAGTATCATGTCATCTGCAATTAGTGACAGTTTTACTACTTCTCTCCCAGTTAGATGCCTTTTATTTCTTTTTCATGTCTGATTGTTGAGCCTAGGACTTCCAGTACTATGTTGAATAAAAGTGGGAGAGTGGGCATACTTGTCTTGTTCCTGATTGTAGAAGAAAAGCTCACAGCTTTTCACTATTGAATATGATGTTAGCTGTGGGTCTTTCATAAATGGCTTTTATTATGTTGAGGTATGTTCCCTCTGTACTCACTTTGATGAGAGTTTTTATCATGAACAGATTTTGAATTTTGTCAACTTCTTCTTCTGTGTCTATTGAGATGATCATGTGATTTGTATCCTTCATTTTGTTATTGTAGGTATATCACATTGATTTTGTGGATCAAATCATCCCAGGAATAAATCTCACTTGATTATGATGTATGATCTGTATAATCTTTTCAATGTATTGTTGGATTCAGTTTGCTAATATTTTGTTGAGGATTTTTACATCTATGCTCATCAGGGATATTGGCCTGTAGTTATCTTCTTTGGAGTGCCTTTTTCTGGTTTTGGTATCAGGTAAATAGTGGCTTCACAGAATGAGTTTGAAATCATTCCTCTTCAATTTTTTGTAATATTTTGAGATAGATATTACCTCTTTTTAAAATGTGTGGTAGAATTCCTCTGTGAAGCCATGTCATCTTGGACTTTTGTTTGTTGGGATTTTTTTTTTAAATCACTGATTTAATTTTATTACTAGTAATTGGTCTATTCAGATTTTCTATTTCTTCCTGATTCAGTCTTGGAAGATTGTATATTTTTAGGAATTTATCCATTTCTTCTAGGTTATCCAATTTGTTGGTTTATAATTGTTCATAGTATTCTCTTATGATTGCTTATATTTCTGTGATATCAGTTGTAATTTCTTTCATTTTTCATTTTATTTATTTGGGCCTCTCCTTTTTCTTCATGAGTCTGGCTGAAGGTTTATCAATTTTATTTTTTCAAAAAATAAGTTCTTAGTTTCATTTGCTTTTGTATTTTTTAGTTTCTACTTCATTTCTTTACACATTGATCTTTATTATTTCCTCCTACTAACTTTAGGTTCTGTTTATTCTTCTTTCGCTAATTCCTTTGGGTGTAAAGTTAGGTTGTTTAAGATTTTTCTTTTTTCTTGATGTAGGCTTATCTTGCTGTGAACTTGCCTCTTAGAACTGCTTTTGCTGTGTCTTATAGGTTTTGGAAAGTTGTGTTTCTGTTTTCATTCATCCAAGGTATTTTTAAATTTCCTCTTTGATTTCTTCATTGACCCATTGGTTTTCTTAGTAGCATGTTGTTTAATTTCCAAATGTTTGTATCTTTTCCATTTTTTTCCCTATAGTTGATTTCTAGCATACCTTTGTGGTCAGAAGAGGTGCTTGATATGATTTCAGTTTTCTTAAATTTATTGAGACTTGTTTTATGGTCTAGCATGTGATCTATCCTGGAGAAGGTTCTATGTGCACTTGAATGTGTATCCTTCTGTGTTTGGATGGAATGTTCTGCATATATTAAGCTTATCTGGTCTAATATGTTGTTTAAGGCCAGTGTTTCCTTATTGATTTTTCTGTCTGGATGATGTGTCTCGTTCTTTGGCTTGGAATATATCCTCTGTCTTCTCATTTTGTTTGACTTTGTGTTTGTCTCTATGAATTAGGCAAAACAGTTACCTCTCCTCGTTTTGAAGGTGTGTCTTTGTGGAAGAGTATCCCTGTGCAAATTGTGTGTGCCTGGTGGCTTTGGTGGAAGGGCTGTAGCTGAAGCAGGTGTGAGCTGATGCTTCTCTGGGGCACACTGGGTACCACTGCTTTGGGGCTAGGGGCTGGAACCTGAGCCCAGTGCAGGCTGGAGCTTCTCCCAAGGCAGTTGGGGGCTGCTGCCTTGGGGGTGGTGGGGGCAGTGGCTGGAGCCTGGTGTGAGCTGTGGGGTGGGGTGGGCATGCTGGGGTGGTCTTGGCAGGCTGGCTAGAGCACCAGGCATTTTTCAGTCTACTGCCTCTGGGCTGGTACCCAAATTGAGTAAGTGTGTGCTCGTGCCCTTTAAGGGCAGAGTCTTGGTTTCCTACAGCCCTCCAGCTCTCCTGGTCATAGCCTTGCTGGTTTTCAAAACCAGTTAAGGGGACTCGTCTTCCTGGTGCTGGTGCCCAAGGTTGGGGTGCCCAATGTGGGTCTTGAACCCCTCACTCCTTAGGGAGGACCTCTGAGTTTGTAATATCCCCTTTTGCTTGTGGGTTGCCCACCAGCGGTGTGGGTCCTGAATAGACCACACCTCTGCCCTCATCTCTGTCTCAATGTGTGTGTGGTTTGTTCATTTGTTTGTTTAGTAGCCTTAATTATAGAAGAGCTGTTCTGCTAGTCTTCAGGTCATTCCCAGAGAGAGTTCTTTTGGTGTGCCTGTGGGAGGAGGTGAGCTCAGGATCTTCCTCCTCTACCATCCATCAGATTCCTGATACCTAAATCTGAAGCATTATTATACTTTTAAGATTCATAAACCAGGAACTGAGAGAAAAAAGGAATGCTTTCGATAAGTCAAGGGAATTTTGAAAAGTAATTCTTACTGTGAGTCCTAAACTGACTTTCCTCTCCCAAATTATCACATTTCATTTTGAGCCAGGCTAGTGCAAAAGATGAGGTCTGGTGGTCCTTACTGCCCAATTTGTCACAGTTTTTGCCTGCTTGATTTGGGTCATGGTCAGGATGGGTGGGGTGATGATAGGAATGTGTGGATAAGGTATGTTGTATTAAGAATGCAGTATTGGAAACGAGCAGAGGATAGGAGTAGAACCAGTACAGGAGGGATAGAGCCAAGTGGGGAAAATGAGAGCGTGGCTCATGCCAGGTTGTTGCAGTGTTGCCCTCTCCAGCTTTTGGTGTTGCTGTGTCATCGAGGCGCACTCAGAGATACCTTTGGAAATCTCTAATTCCACTCCTTGTTAGCTTACTGGTAAACTGTGCTCTGAAGCACATTACTCAGTTTTTCCAATCTAGTCTCCCTGCCTTTTCTCCCCCATTCCAATCTGTCTTTTATGCCTCTTGCAAAGAAATCCTTTAAATGTCCACATCATGTCACACCTTCTCAAATATCTTTGACTTCCCATTTCCTTTAATCTAAATATAAATTCTTCATCTTAGTAGGTAAAGACTTATTATGACTAGATTTCCTTCTTAATTTCCCATCCTTTCTTAATTCGTATTTGAATCTCCAGCCATGTTGAACTACTCAGTGTCACTTAACACTGGGTTATAGGGGTTTCTAGCCTCCTTGCCTTTATTCATAATATTTCCTTTTCTAAAATCTACAAATCTCTTCTGTCAGATTCTCAACATTTCCCAAGACTCACTTAAAATTCTCTCTTTTGGGAAGCCTACTCTCTTCTCCCTTTCTGTCTTCCAACCTCATGTCATGCATTCTCATAGGATGTTCTATTTCCCTAAATGTGTGTGCTACACGATTACCCCAGTGTTATCTTTTTTTGTGAATTGAGTATTTTGACCTGCTCTGGGCATGTTTATTCATTCTCAAAGAAAAAGCACTGTGCCTAAGACAAGGTAAAGGAAACGAACACTAGAAAGTAAGCTCCTCTAGAAGGCAGAGGTTTTTTTCTATTTTGTTCCTTGATTTACCTCTGTTACCTGTTACAATGTGTGGCATATAGTAGGAGCTCAACAAGCATTAGTTGAAAGAATGAAGTTGTTGAGCACTTCCAGTGTGCTAGGCACAGTGCTGATACTCTGATTTTATAAACCTCCTTACAAAACTTTGTGAGGTATGTGACGTTATTTCCACTTTACAGATGTGGAAACTGAGGCTCAGAAAGGTAAAGAGCTTGTGGTAGGTGGCTGACTGAGAATCTGACTGAGCATCAGTATCATGTGAACATTTTAGAGCTTGTGTTCTTTCTACTGACTGCAGATGCATTTGTTGTTGTTTTGAAAACAGCTGATTATAATATCACTTCTAATTCAAAATGGATATGTTTTGGAGGGTGGAGAGCATCTAGTAATTATTGGAACTGACCACTTATCATGAATCCAATTTATAATTCCAGTGAACACTATCCACTTCTTTTTAATATCATTTGTAGCTTTCATCTGTCTCTTGTTGCTGTTTGTATACTATACTTAGTAATACTTGGAAGCCTTGGTGACAATTTAAATACAGTCATCCCTCCTTATCTGTGGGGGGCTGGTTCCAGAACCCACCATGGATACCAAAATCCACAGATGCTCAGGTCCCATAGTTGGCCCTCATATCCTCCATTCTGTGATTCAACCAACCATGGATGGTGTAGAACTGTATTTATTGAAAAAAAGGTCAGCGTATAAGTTGACCTACACAGTTCAAACCCATGTTGTTCAAGGGTTAAGTGTATATGTGTTGAGACAATTTAAGTAATTGACATATATAATCTATGCTTTTGTTACTTTAGGTAATGTGCTGAAGTAATGTTTATCCACAGTGAAATAATACTTTTCTATGGAATATTTATATCATATTTTAAGTGACCCAAATGCTTCCAGAATTGAATCTTTAAATAGTTTTTAGAAATTAATTAAACCTCTCATTCATTATACAGAAATATTATTTGATAGTTCAACTAAAATAATGCCTGTCTTCATCATTTATCCAGTAATGCCACATACTTAAAAATTTTAGCCTTTTTGTTTATTTGGTTTATATTTCATAGCTCAGCTTAATGATCTGCAAGAGGCCTCTGGAAAACATTTGATGTAGTCT
Source organism: Aethalodelphis obliquidens (assembly GCF_003676395.1). Taxonomy (NCBI): domain Eukaryota; kingdom Metazoa; phylum Chordata; class Mammalia; order Artiodactyla; family Delphinidae; genus Aethalodelphis; species Aethalodelphis obliquidens. Next base: position 5,696,495 of record NW_020837950.1, on the reverse strand, counting down.
ATTTAGTTTTATGAGTATATACCATCTTTCAGTGCCTAAATGCTTTCCACTTTAGCTACAAATAACTCCACTTCCCAATTTCTTTTTTCTTTTTTTATCCCTTAGTCTTTTAAGCATTTTATTTTCTTTTGCTTTTTACAAATTTCTGTGGTGACTAATCCAGAAAATAATTGCCCTATTTTTTGTGTATAAAAAAGTAGTTTCACTATTATTTTAAAACAATAATATAGGCATCATTGGGATATAAATGAATAGTTGCATTAAAATGATATAGTAATGGAAAAGATATACTTTTTCATGGAGAAAATATACTTTGAAATTAAAAATAAGTCCCGTCAAAACAGACTCACAGACATAGAAAACAAACTTATAGTTACCAAAGGGGAAGGAATGGGGGGAGGGATAAATTAGGAGTATGGGATTAACAGATATACACTACTAATATAAAATAGATAAACAAGAATTTACTGTATAGCACAGGGAACGATATGCAATATCTTGTAATAACCTATAATAGAAAATAATTTTAAAAATGGATGTGTGTATGTATATATGATTAAATCACTTTGCTGTACACCTGAAACTAACACAATATTGTAAATCAACTGTACTTCAATAAAAAATAAATTTTTTAAAAAGTACAGGGCTTCCCTGGTGGCGCAGTGGTTGTGAGTCCGCCTGCCGATGCAGGGAACGCGGGTTCGTGCCCTGGTCCGGGAGGATGCCACGTGCCGCGGAGCGGCTGGGCCCGTGAGCCGTGGCCGCTGGGCCTGCACGTCCGGAGCCTGTGCTCCGCGATGGGAGAGGCCACAGCAGTGAGAGGCCTGCGTACTGCAAAAAAAAAAAAAAAAAAAAAAG